>NW_027001171.1:0-7827 GCF_036934945.1 Oncorhynchus masou masou
AGTGGACACCACCCTGTAGAGCTTAGTGGATACCACCCTGCAGAGCTTAATGGACACCACCCTGTATAGCTTAATGGACACCACCCTGTAGAGCTTAGTGGATTCAGGAGCCACCACCCCTGTAAAGCTTAATGACACCACCCTGCAGAGCTTAGTGGATCAATTCACCCTTAGTGGACACCACCCTGCATAGTGGACACCACTGTAGAGCTTAGTGGACCTGTAGAGCTTAGTGGACACCACCCTGCAGAGCTTAATGACACCACCCTGCAGAGCGAATGGCACCACCCGGTAGAGCTTCTAATGACACCACCGGGTAGAGCTTAATGGACACCACCCTGCAGAGCACCACCCTGTAGAGCTTAGTACACCACCCTGTAGAGCTTAGTGGACACCACCCTGTAGAGCTTAGTGACACCACCCTGTAGAGCTTAGTGGACACCACCCTCAGGAGCTTAGTGGACACCAACCTGTAGAGCTTAGTGGATACCACCCTGTAGAGCTTAGTGGACACCACCCTGTAGAGCGTAGTGGACACCACCCTGTAGAGCTTAATGGACATCACCCTGTAGAGCTTAGTGTACACCACCCTGTAGAGCGTAGTTGACACCACCTTATAGAGCTTAGTGTACACCACCCCGCAGAGCTTAGTGGACACCACCCTGTAGAGCTTAGTGGATACCACCCTGTAGAGCTTAATGGACACCACCCTGCAGAGCTTAATGGACACCACCCTGTAGAGCTTAGTGGATACCACCCTGTAGAGCTTAGTGGACACCACCCTGTAGAGCGTAGTGGACACCACCCTGTAGAGCTTAATGGACACCACCCTGCAGAGCTTAATGGACACCACCCTGTAGAGCTTAGTGGACACCACCACACAAAGCTTAGTGGACACCACCCTGTAGAGCTTAGTGGACACCACCCTGTAGAGCTTAGTGGACACCACCCTGTAGAGCTTAGTGGACAGCACCCTGTAGAGCTTAGTGGACACCACACTGTAGAGCTTAGTGGACACCACCCTGTAGAGCTTAGTGGACACCACCCCGTAGAGCTTAGTGGACACCACCCCGTAGAGCTTAGTGGACACCAACCCGTAGAGCTTAGTCGACACCACCCTGTAGAGCTTAGTGTACACCACCCTGTAGAGCTTAGTGTACACCACCTTGTAGAGCTTAGTGGACACCACCCTGTAGAGCCTAGTGGACACCACCCAGGTAGAGCTTAGTGGACACCACCCTGTAGAGCTTAGTGGACACCACCCTGTAGAGCTTAGTGGACACCACCCTGCAGAGCTTAATGGACACCAACCTGTAGAGCTTAATGGACACCACCCTGTAGAGCTTAGTGGACACCACCACACAAAGCTTAGTGGACACCACCCCAGAGCTTAGTGTACACCACCCTGTAGAGCTTAGTGGACACCACCCTGTAGAGCTTAGTGGACAGCACCCTGTAGAGCTTAGTGTACACCACCCTGTAGAGCTTAGTGGACACCACCCTGTAGAACTTAGTGGACACCAACCTGTAGAGCTAGGGTGGACAGCACCCCTGTAGAGCTTAGTGTACACCACCCTGTAGAGCTTAGTGGACACCACCCTGTAGAACTTAGTGGACACCAACCTGTAGAGCTTAGTGGACAGCACCCTGTAGAACTTAGTGGACACCAACCTGTAGAGCTTAGTGGACAGCACCCTGTAGAGCTTAGTGGACACCACACTGTAGAGCTTAGTGGACACCACCCTGTAGAGCTTAGTGGACACCACCCTGTAGAACTTAGTGACACCACCCTGTAGAACTTAGTGGACCCCCCCAAAGGCTTAGTGTACACCACCCTGTAGAGCTTAGTGGACACCACCCTGTAGAGCTTAGTGTACACCACCCTGTAGAACGTAGTGGACACCACCCTGTAGTACTTAGTGGACACCACCCTGTAGAACTTAGTGGACACCCCCCCCCCCAAAAAGCTTAGTGTACACCACCCTGTAGAGCTTAGTGGACACCACCCTGTAGAGCTTAGTGGACAACACCCTGTAGAGCTTAGTGGACACCACCCTGTAGAGCTTAGTGGACAGCACCCTGTAGAGCTTAGTGGACACCACACTGTAGAGCTTAGTGGACACCACCCTGTAGAGCTTAGTGGACACCACCCTGTAGAGCTTAGTGGACACCAACCTGTAGAGCTTAGTGTACACCACCCTGTAGAGCTCTAGTGGACACCACCCTGTAGAGCTTAGTGGACACCACCCCTGTAGAGCTTAGTGTACACCACCCTGTAGAACTTAGTGGACACCACACTGTAGAACTTAGTGGACAACCCCCCAAAAGCTTAGTGTACACCACCCTGTAGAGCTTAGTGATACCACCCTGTAGAGCTTAGTGGACAACTCCCCCCAAAAGCTTAGTGTACACCACCCTGTAGAGCTTAGGTGGACACACCTGTAGAGCTTAGTGTACACCACCCTGTAGAACTTAGTGGACACCACCCTGTAGAACTTAGTGTACACCCCCCCCAAAAGCTTAGTATACACCACCCTGTAGAGCTTAGTGGACACCACCCTGTAGAGCTTAGTGGACACCACCCTGTAGAGCTTAGTGGACAGCACCCTGTAGAGCTTAGTGGACACCACCCTGTAGGGCTTAGTGTACACCACCCTGTAGAGCTTAGTAGACACCACCCTGTAGAACTTAGTGGACACCCCCCCAAAAGCTTAGTGTACACCACCCTGTAGAGCTTAGTGGACACCACCCTGTAGAGCTTAGTGTACACCACCCTGTAGAGCTTAGTGGACACCACCTTGTAGAGCTTAGTGTACACCACCCTGTAGAGCTTAGTGGACACCACCCTGTAGAGCTTAGTGGACACCACACTGTAGAGCTTAGGTACCACCTCAGAGCTTTAGTGTACACCACCCTGTAGAGCTTAGTGTACACCACCCTGTAGAACTGGAAGGACACCACCTGGAAAGCTTAATGGACACCACCACACAAAGCTTAGTGGACACCACCCTGGAAAGCTTCGTGGACACCACCCTGTAGAGCTTAGTGGACACCACCCCTGCAGAGCTTAATGGACACCACCCTGCAGAGCTTAATGGACACCACCCGGTAGAGCTTAATGGACACCACCCGGTAGAGCTTAATGGACACCACCCTGCAGAGCACCACCCTGTAGAGCTTAGTGTACACCACCCTGTAGAGCTTAGTGGACACCACCCTGTAGAGCTTAGTGGACACCACCCTGTAGAGCTTAGTGGACACCACCCTGTAGAGCTTAGTGGACAGCACCCTGTAGAGCTTAGTGGATACCACCCTGTAGAGCTTAGTGGACACCACCCTGTAGAGCGTAGTGGACACCACCCTGTAGAGCTTAATGGACACCACCCTGCAGAGCTTAATGGACACCACCCTGTAGAGCTTAGTGGACACCACCACACAAAGCTTAGTGGACACTACCCTGTAGAGCTTAGTGGACACCACCTCCTGTAGAGCTTAGTGACACCACCCTGTAGAGCTTAGTGGGACAGCACCCCTGTAGAGCTTAGTGGACCACACTGTAGAGCTTAGTGGACACCACCCTGTAGAGCTTAGTGGACACCACCCCGTAGAGCTTAGTGGACACCACCCCGTAGAGCTTAGTGGACACCAACCCGTAGAGCTTAGTCGACACCACCCTGTAGAGCTTAGTGTACACCACCCTGTAGAGCTTAGTGTACACCACCTTGTAGAGCTTAGTGGACACCACCCTGTAGAGCCTAGTGGACACCACCCTGTAGAGCTTAGTGGACACCACCCTGTAGAGCTTAGTGGACACCACCCTGTAGAGCTTAGTGGACACCACCCTGCAGAGCTTAATGGACACCAACCTGTAGAGCTTAATGGACACCACCCTGTAGAGCTTAGTGGACACCACCACACAAAGCTTAGTGGACACCACCCTGTAGAGCTTAGTGTACACCACCCTGTAGAGCTTAGTGGACACCACCCTGTAGAGCTTAGTGGACAGCACCCTGTAGAGCTTAGTGTACACCACCCTGTAGAGCTTAGTGGACACCACCCTGTAGAACTTAGTGGACACCAACCTGTAGAGCTTAGTGGACAGCACCCTGTAGAGCTTAGTGTACACCACCCTGTAGAGCTTAGTGGACACCACCCTGTAGAACTTAGTGGACACCAACCTGTAGAGCTTAGTGGACAGCACCCTGTAGAACTTAGTGGACACCAACCTGTAGAGCTTAGTGGACAGCACCCTGTAGAGCTTAGTGGACACCACACTGTAGAGCTTAGTGGACACCACCCTGTAGAGCTTAGTGGACACCACCCTGTAGAACTTAGTGGACACCACCCTGTAGAACTTAGTGGACCCCCCCCCCAAAAGCTTAGTGTACACCACCCTGTAGAGCTTAGTGGACACCACCCTGTAGAGCTTAGTGGACACCACCCTGTAGAGCTTAGTGTACACCACCCTGTAGAACGTAGTGGACACCACCCTGTAGTACTTAGTGGACACCACCCTGTAGAACTTAGTGGACACCCCCCCCCAAAAGCTTAGTGTACACCACCCTGTAGAGCTTAGTGGACACCACCCTGTAGAGCTTAGTGGACACCACCCTGCAGAGCTTAATGGACACCACCCTGCAGAGCTTAATGGACACCACCCGGTAGAGCTTAATGGACACCACCCGGTAGAGCTTAATGGACACCACCCTGCAGAGCACCACCCTGTAGAGCTTAGTGTACACCACCCTGTAGAGCTTAGTGGACACCACCCTGTAGAGCTTAGTGGACACCACCCTGTAGAGCTTAGTGACACCACCCTGTAGAGCTTAGTGGACAGCACCCCTGTGGAGCTTAGTGGATACCACCTGTAGAGCTTAGTGGACACCACCCTGTAGAGCGAGTGGGACACCACCCTGTAGAGCTTAATGGACACCACCCTGCAGAGCTTAATGGACACCACCCTGTAGAGCTTAGTGGACACCACCACACAAAGCTTTGTGGACACCACCCTGTAGAGCTTAGTGGACACCACCCTGTGATTTCTAGTGGACACCACCCTGTAGAGCTTAGTGGACAGCACCCTGTAGAGCTTAGTGGACACCACACTGTAGAGCTTAGTGGACACCACCCTGTAGAGCTTAGTGGACACCACCCCGTAGAGCTTAGTGGACACCACCCCGTAGAGCTTAGTGGACACCAACCCGTAGAGCTTAGTCGACACCACCCTGTAGAGCTAGTGTACACCACCTGTAGAGCTAGGTGCACCACCTTGTAGAGCTTTAGTGGACACCTGCCACACTTGTAGAGCCTAGTGACACCACCCCCTGTAGAGCTTAGTGGACACCACCTGTAGAGCTTAGTGGACACCACCCTGTAGAGCTTAGTGGACACCACCTGCAGAGCTTAATGGACACCAACCTGTAGAGCTTAATGGACACCACCCTGTAGAGCTTAGTGGACACCACCACACAAAGCTTAGTGGACACCACCCTGTAGAGCTTAGTGTACACCACCCTGTGAGCTTAGTGGACACCACCCCAGAGCTTAGTGGACAGCACCTTGTAGAGCTTAGTGTACACCACCCTGTAGAGCTTAGTGGACACCACCTGTAGAACTTAGTGGACACCAACTGAGCTTAGTGGACAGCACCCTGTAGAGCTTAGTACACCACCCTGTAGAGCTAGTGACACCACACCTGTAGAACTTAGTGGACACCAACCTGTAGAGCTTAGTGTATGTTTGCAACTTGTGAACTTAGTGGACACCAACCTGTGGAGCTTAGTGGACAGCACCCTGTAGAGCTTAGTGACACCACACCAGAGCTTCTAGTGGACACCACCCTGTAGAGCTTAGTGGACACCACCCTGTAGAACTTAGTGGACACCACCCTGTAGAACTTAGTGGACCCCCCCCAAAAAAGGCTTAGATTTTCTAGTGGACACCACCCTGTAGAGCTTAGTGGACACCACCCTGTAGAGCTTAGTGTACACCACCCTGTAGAACGTAGTGGACACCACCTGTAAAAATTTGGTGGACACCACCCTGTAGAACTTAGTGGACACCCCCCCAAAAGCCAGTGTACACCACCCTGGGACTTAGTGGACACCACCCTGTAGGCTTAGTGGACACCACCTAGAGCTTAGTGGACACCACCCTGTAGAGCTTAGTGGACAGCACCCTGTAGAGCTTAGTGGACACCACACTGTAGAGCTTAGTGGACACCACCCTGTAGAGCTTAGTGGACACCACCCTGTAGAGCTTAGTGGACACCAACCTGTAGAGCTTAGTGTACACCACCCTGTAGAGCTTAGTGGACACCACCCTGTAGAGCTTAGTGGACACCACCCTGTAGAGCTTAGTGTACACCACCCTGTAGAACTTAGTGGACACCACACTGTAGAACTTAGTGGACAACCCCCCCCAAAAGCTTAGTGTACACCACCCTGTAGAGCTTAGTGGACACCACCCTGTAGAGCTTAGTGGACAACCCCCCCAAAAGCTTAGTACAACCACCTGTAGAGCTTAGTGGACACCACCCTGTAGAGCTTAGTGTACACCACCCTGTAGAGCTTAGTGGACACCACCCCTGTAGCACCCCAAACTTAGTGGACACCACCCTGTAGAGCTTAGTGGACACCACCCCCAAAAGCTTAGTGGACACCACCCTGTAGAGCTTAGTGACACCACCCTCTGTAGAGCTTAGTGGACACCACCCTGTAGAGCTTAGTGACAGCACCCTGTAGAACTTAGTGGACACCCCAAGGGCTTAGTGTACACCACCCTGTAGAGCTTTAGTGGGACACCACTTACACTGTAGAGCTTAGTGGACACCAGCCCTCCTGTAGAGCTTAGTGGACACCACCACTGTAGAGCTTAGTGGACACCAACCTGTAGAGCTTAGTGTACACCACCCTGCAGAGCTTAGTGGACACCACCTGTAGAGCTTAATGGACACCACCCTGCAGAGCTTAATGGACACCACCCTGTAGAGCTTAGTGGACACCACCCTGTAGAGCTTAGTGGACACCACCCTGTAGAGCTTAGTGGACACCACCCTGTAGAATTTATTGGACACCACCTGCAGAGCTTAATGGACACCAACCTGTAGAGCCAGGTGGACACCAACCTGTAGAGCCTAGTGGACACCACACCTGTAGAGCTCAGTGGACACCACCCTGTAGAGCTTAGTGGACAGCACCTAGAGCTAGTGGACACCCAGCCACTGCAGAAACTTAGTGGACACCACCCTGTAGAGCTAGTGGACACCACCCTGTAGAGCTTAGGTGACACCAACCTGCAGGAGCTTAGTGGACACCACCCTGTAGAGCTTAGTGTACACCACCCTGTAGAGCTTAGTGGACACCACCTTGTAGAGCTAGGTGTACACCACCCTGTAGAGCTTAGTAGACACCACCCTGTAGAGTCAGTGCACCACCCTGCAGAGTCAGTGGACACCACCCCTAGAACTTAGTGGACACCCCAAAAGTTTGCAGTGTACACCACCCTGCAGAGCTTAGTGGACACCACCCTGTAGAGCTTAGTGGACATCACTCTGTAGAGCTTAGTGTACACCACCCTGTAGGGCTTAGTGTACACCACCCTGTAGAGCTTAGTGGACACCACCCTGTAGAACTTAGTGGACACCCCCCCAAAAGCTTAGTGTACACCACCCTGTAGAGCTTAGTGGACACCACCCTGTAGAGCTTAGTGGACACCACCCTGTAGAGCTTAGTGTGTGACACCACCACCCTGTAGAGCTTAGTGGACACCACCCTGTAGAGCTTAGTGGACACCACCCTGTAGAGCTTAGTGGACACCACCCTGTAG
>NW_027001172.1:0-7826 GCF_036934945.1 Oncorhynchus masou masou
TTAAGCATTAAACTTTCAAATACCTCTTCGTTGACTGTCTCTGTGTGTTATCGTCCTCCATCCGCATCGGCATGTACCCTACCTGGCTTAAGCTTCTCCTGGCCCCTTACACTAAGTCTGAATGTGTCCTGCTAGGTGACCTAAACTGGGACATGCTTAAACCGACTGACCAAGTCCTAAAGCAATGGGACTCCCTAAATCTTTCTCAGATTATTACCAATCCCACAAGGTATGACTCCAAACACCCAGAAAAGGCTACTCTCCTTGATGTTATCCTCACAAATAATCCTGATAGGTATCAGTCTGGTGTTTTCTGTAATGACCTTTAGTAATCACTACAGCCTGTGTTCATAATGGCTGCACAGTGAAACGACCTGTCCTGATTTGTCATAGGCACTTGCTAAAAAAACTAATGACCAAGCCTTCCTTCATGAACTGGCCTCTGTAAAATGGTATAGAATCAGCTTGATCCCCCTCTGTTGAAAACGCTTGTACCTCTGTTTTTAGATTTTCAGTGGTATTGTTAATAAGCACACCCCCATAAAGCAAATGAGAATTAAAAACAGGTTCAGCCCCTGGTTTGACTGTGATCTTGCAGAGTTACGACACTTCAAGAATTGTATTTGACGAAAGGTTCGGCACACACATACTGAGGCTGACTGGCTTTCGTTCAGGCAAATTATAAATAAGTGCACTCAGAAGGCCAGAGTTAGTTACTTTAAGGAGCAGTTCTCTCTCTGTGGGTCTAACCCCAAGAAGTTCTGGAAAACGGTTAACCTCTTGATACTCCCCATCCGGGATCGTGAATAAAGCCTCGGGCTCATTAGCATAACGCAACGTTAACGATTTCTGAAAATCGCAAATAAAATGAAAATAATGCACCTGCTCTCAAGCTTAGCCTTTTCTTAACTTCTTGAAACTCCCCATCCCGGATCCGGGATCGTGACTAAAGCCTCAGGCTCATTAGCATAACGCAATGTTAACGATTTCTGAAAATCGCAAATAAAATTAAAAATACGTGTTTGCTCTCAAGCTTAGCCTTTTCTTTAACAACACTGTCATCTCAGATTTTCAAAATATGCTTTGGAACCATAGAAATTGACTAATTTGTGTAAGAGCATGCAAAGCTAGCATAGCATTTTGTGTAGCATGTAGCACGCAACATTTTCACAAAAGCCAGATAACCAAATAAATAAAATCATTAACTTTGAAGAGCTTCGGATGTTTTCAATGAGGAGACTCTCCAGTTACATAGCAAATGTGCAGTTTTCAAAAATATTATTTGTGTAGGACAAATCGCTCCGTTTTGTTCACGTTTGGCTATGAAAACCCTGTATACAGTTATAGCCTGAAGCTCATTAGCATAATGTAACGTTAACGATTTCTGAAAATCGCAAATAAAATGAGAAAATAATGCATCTGCTCTCAAGCTTAGCCTTTTCTTAACAACACTGTCATCAGATTTTCAAAATATGCTTTTGAACCATAGAAATTGACTAATTTGTGTAAGAGTATGCAAAGCTAGCAATGCATTTTGAATAACATGTAGCACGCAACATTTTCACAAAAACCAGATAACCAAATAAATAAAATCATTTACCTTTGAAGAGCTTCTGATGTTTTCAATGAGGAGACTCTCAGTTGCACACCAAATGCGCAGTGTTTCCTGAAAGCGTCTGTGTGTAGGAGAAATCGTTCCGTTTTCTACATTGCGCCTGGCTACTGAAACGAACCGAAAATGCAGTCACCTACAACGTAAAACTTTTTCCGGATTAACTACATAATATCGACCGAAACATGGCAAACGTTGTTTGGAATCAGTCCTCAAGGTGTTTTTTCACATATCTCTTCATTGACATGCAGTTCGTGGAAGCTTGCTTTAGTCTCTGTATTGTTTGGAAAAATACTGGCAGGTGACTTTTGCGCACCAATTTCGGCGCAGGACACCGGGCAAATGTGGTCTCTTATGGTCAATCTTCCAATGATCTGCCTACAAATACGTCACAATGCTGCAGACACCTTGGGGAAACGACAGAAAGGGCAGACTCATTCCTCTTGCGTTCACAGCCATATAAGGAGATCATGACAAACAGAGCCTCAAAAATCCTTGTCATTTCCTGGATGCCATCTCATCTTGGTTTTGCCTGAAGCTCACGTTAAAGGGCACGCACAGAGAAGATCTTTGTATTTCTGGACACGTCAGAGTGTTTTCTTTCGAACAGTAGCAATTATATGCATAGTCGAGCATCTTTTTGTGACAAAATATCTTGTTTAAAACGGGAACGTTTTTCATCCAAAAATGAAATTGCGCCCCTAGAGTTCAAAGAGGTTAACACTGTCATCTCAGATTTTCAAAATATGCTTTTGAACCATAGCAAATCAATCATTTGTGTAAGAGTATGCTAAGCTATCTTAGCATTTTGCGTAGCATTTAGCACGCAACATTTTCACAAAAACCAGATAACCAAATAAATAAAATCATTTACCTTTGAAGAGCTTCGGATGTTTTCAATGAGGAGACTCTCAGTTACATAGCAAATGTTCAGTTTTTCCTGAAAGAATCTTTGTGTAGGAGAAATCGCTCCGTTTTGTACATCACATTTGGCTACCGAAACGAACTGAAAATTCAGTCACCAAAACGTCAAACTTTTTCCGAATTAACTCCATAATATCGACGAAACATGGCAAACGTTGTTTAGAATCAATCCTCAAGGTGTTTTTTCACATATCTCTTCATTGATATGCAGTTCGTGGAAGCCTGCTTTTTCCCTCAAATCGCATGGAAAAATACCAGCAGCTGAAAATGACGCACCAATTTCGACGGAGGACACCGGGCGGACACCTGGCAAAATGTAGTCTCTTATGGTCTTTCTTCCAATGATATGCCTACAAATATGTCACAATGCTGCAGACACCTTGGGGAAACGGCAGAAAGGGCAGGCTCATTCCTCTCGCATTCACAGCCATATAAGGAGACAATGGAAAACGGAGCCTCAAAAATCCTGCTGATTTCCTGGTTGCCGTTTCATCTTGGTTTTGCCTGTAGCTCCGTTCTTGGGCACCCACAGACAATATCTTTGCAGTTCTGGAAAATTCAGTGTTTTTCTTTCCAAAGCTATCAATTATATGCATAGTCCAGCATCTTTTTGTGACAAAATATCTTGTTTAAAACGGGAACGTTTTTCATCCAAAAATGAAATTGCGCCCCCAGAGTTTCAAGAGGTTAAAGACCTGGAGAATAAACCCTCCTCCTCACAGCTGCCCATGTCCCTTAAGTCAGGATTCCTATTTGACTCAGCCATGCCTCCCTGCTCTTCCAACATTTCCTCATCTCCCAACCCTAATGCGATGCTTCTCCCTCCTTTCCTCTGCCCAGCGACAAAGTTGCTCCCTGCAGACAGTCACTGAGTCCAAGGTGCTAAAGGAGCTCCTGAAACTTGACACCAAAAACCATCTGGGTCAGATGGTTTAGACCCTTTCTTCTTTAAGGTTGCTGCCCCTATCAACGTCAAGCCTATCTCTGACCTTTTAACCTGTCTCCCTTCTCTGGGGAGGTACCCTTTGCTTGGAAGGCAGCCACGGTTCGTCCTTTATTTAAATGGGGAGATCAATCTGATCCTAACTGTTATAGGCCTATTTCTATTTTGCCCTGATTATTAAAAGTGATGGAAAAACGTGTCAATAATCAACTGACTGGCTTTCCTGATGTCTAGTATTCTCTCTGGTATGCAATATGGTTTCCACTCAGGTTATGGATGTGTCACTGCAACCTTAAAGGTCCTCAATGATATCACCATTGCCCTTGATTCTAAGCAATCTTGTGCTGCTATTTTTATTGACTTGGCCAAAGCTTTTGATATGGTAGACCATTCCATTATTATGGGCTGTGGATATTGGTGCCTCTGAGGGCTAACTACCTCTGTCAAAGAGTGCAGTGTATAAAGTCAGAAAATCTGTTGTCTCAGCCACTGCCTGTCATCAAGGGAGTACCCCAAGGCTCAATCCTAGGCCCCTTCTCAATTTACATCAACAACATAGCTCAGGCAGTAGGAAGCTCTCTCGTCTATTTATATGCAGATGATAGTCTTATACTTAGCTGGCCCCCCCCCCGGATTTTGTGTTAAATGCTCTACAACAAAGCTTTCTTTCTGTCCAACAAGTTTCTCTGCCCTTAACCTTGTTCTGAACAAATCCAAAACAAAGGTCATGTGATTTGGTAAGAAGAATGCCCCTCTCCCCACAGGTGTGATTACTACCGCTGAGGGTTTAGAGCTTTAGGTAGTCACCCCATACAAGTACTTGGGAGTATGGACCGTCCTTCTGTCAGCACATATCAAAGCTGCAGGCTAAAGTTAAATCTAGACTTGGTTTCCTCTATCGTAATCCTCCTCTTTCACCCCAGCTGCTAAACTAACCCTGATTCAGATGACCATCCTACCCATATGCTAGATTACGGAGACATAATTTATAGATCGGCAGGTATGGGTGTTCTCGAGCGGCTAAGATGTTCTTTACCATTCGGCCATCAGATTTGCCACCAATGCTCCTCATAGGACACATCACTGCGCTCTATAATCTTATGTAAACTGGTCATCTCTGTATACACGTCGCAAGACCCACTGGTTGATGCTTATTCATAAAAGCTTCTTAGGCCTCACTCCCCCTATCTGAGATATCTACTGCAGCCCTTATCCTCCACATACAACACCCGCTCTGCCAGTCACATTCTGTTAATGGACCCCAAAGCACACACATCCCTGGGTTGCTCCTCTTTTCAGTTCGCTTGCAGCTAGCGACTAGAACAAGCTACAAAAACACTCAACCTGGACAGTGGTATCTCCATCTCTTCATTCAAAGACTCAATCATGGACACTCTTACTGACAGTTGCGACTGCTTTGCGTGATGTATTATTGTTTCTACCTTCTTGCCCTTTGTGCTGTTATAATGTCCAATGTTCGTACCATGTTTTGTGCTGCTACCATGTTGTGTTGCTACCATGTTGTTGTCATGTTGTGTTGCTACCATGTTGTTGTCATGTTGTGTTGCTGCCTTGCTATGTTGTTGTCTTAGGTCTCTGTTTATGTAGTGTTGTCTCTCCTGTCGTGATGTGTGTTTTGTCCGATATTTATATATTTTAATCCCAGCCCCCGTCCCCGTAGGAAGCCTTTTGCCTTTTGGTAGGCCGTCATTGTAAATAAGAATTTGTTCTTAACTAAATTGCCTAGTTAAATAAAATAAATAAATACAACCTAAACACTCTCAGACCCTTCTCTGGTCTGATGAAAACAAGATTGAACTCTTTGGCCTGAATGCCAAGCGTCACGTCTGGAATAAACCTGGAACCATCCCCACGGTGAAGCATGGTGGTGGCAGCATCACTTTGTGGGGATGTTTTTCAGCGGTACATACTGGGAGACTAGTAAGGATAGAGGCAAAGATGAACGGAGCAAAGTACAGAGAGATCCTTGATGAAAACCTGCTCAGGACCTCAGACTGGGGCGAAGGTTCACCTTCCAACTGGACAATGACACTAAGCACACAGCCAAGACAACACAGGAGTGGCTTTGAAACAAATCTCTGAATGTCCTTGAGTGGCCCAGCCAGAGCCCGGACTTGAACCCAATCTAACATCTCTGAAGAGACCTGAAAATAGCTGTGCTGCAATGCTCCCCATCCAACCTGACAGGGCTGGAGAGGATCCAAGAGAGAAGAATGGGAGAAACTCCCCAAAATATAGGTGTGCCAAGCCTGTAGCGTCATTACCCAAGAAGACTCAATCGATGCTGTAATCGCTGCCAAAGGTGCTTCAACAAAGTACTGAGTAAAGGGTCTGAATACTTATGTAAATGTCATATTTCAGGTTTTTAGGACATTTTCCTGTTTTTGTCATTATGGGGTATTGTATGTGGATTGATGGGGGGGAAACAATTTTAATCAATTTTAGAATAAGGCTGTAATGTAACAAAATGTGGAAAAGTCAATGGGTCTGAATACACTGTATTGAGGCCTTACAAAGTGTTTATGTTGGACTGCTGCAGGCTATTGTGTTGCAGTATATTCCTGTATTGGGGTCAGTGTTGGCTGTGGGGGTCTCAGTGACCCAGACCCCTCAGCCCTACTGTCTCAGAACTTCCATTCCCAGATGGCTACTCTTTTTATCTCACCACCACTTCCTTCCTCTCTGGGGCCAAACATTTCCTGCATGGCCTCCTGCACACAGAGACACAGGGTTTCCTGATATGTGTGTGCAAATTGGTACTAAAGCCCTTAACAGCACGGCACACGCCAGACTCATCTACTTCTAGCTTCAAAGGAAGCCCTCCAGAGCTCCTCAGAGAAATTAGAGCACAAACACACACCACATCCTGGAAGAAACAAACTGTTGCCCTGACGACTGAACCCTGTCCATCAAGCCTGCCCTGCGGGGACCGTCTGTTTCACAATTTGTTTGTTCATTGACACAAACACACCAGAGACTATGCCAGCACGTGTGTGTGTGTGTGTGTGTATGTGTGAAGCAACCTGTTGAACCCTTTCTTCAGTATACCTAACGCCAGTGTAACCACTTTATCTAGTTCACTGGGTCCTGGCCTCTGATGCTAGCCTCCAGCCTGTAGCATGCTCCTGTCCCCAGTCCTCAACCCAGGCCTCCTCTCCTCTCTTTTCTATCTGGATCCTTCATCTCAACCACTTAAGTGCTGCAATTAATCCATTTCCTGTAACCAATCACCTGTAGAAACCTACAACTAACTTGCACTCGTCCACAGACTTGTTCTGGCATTCAGAGGGCCATTCGGGGATATCCATTACGCTAGAGCGCAGTGAGAGGAAGTCTATTGGAAGTTGGGAAGTTTATAGAGGGAGACTTTATCTTGATAAGTCCGTGGGGTTTTAAAACCTGAGGGAGGAGGGCTGTGTGTGTGTGTGTGTGTTTTCAGCTGCAGGCCAGCTAGGCAGCACTGGGTCTGCCTCTGCATCCTGTCTGTTACAGATACATGTAGTTCTGTCCTTGAGCTGTTCTTGTCTGTGAATGTTCTGCATCCTGTCTGTTATAGATACATGTAGTTCTGTCCTTGAGCTGTTCTTGTCTGTGAATGTTCTGCATCCTGTCTGTTATAGATACATGTAGTTCTGTCCTTGAGCTGTTCTTGTCTGTGAATGTTCTGCATCCTGTCTGTTATAGATACATGTAGTTCTGTCTTGAGCTGTTCTTGTCTGTGAATGTTCTGCATCCCGTCTGTTATAGATACATGTAGTTCTGTCCTTGAGCTGTTCTTGTCTGTGAAATGTTCTGCATCCTGTCTGTTATAGATACATGTAGTTCTGTCCTTGAGCTGTTCTTGTCTGTGAATGTTCTGCATCCTGTCTGTTATAGATACATGTAGTTCTGTCCTTGAGCTGTTGTTGTCTGTGAATGTTCTGCATCCTGTCTGTTATAGATACATGTAGTTCTTGTCCTTGAGCTGTTCTTGTCTGTGAATGTTCTGCATCCTGTCTGTTATAGATACATGTAGTTCTGTCCTTGAGCTGTTCTTGTCTGTGAATGTTCTGCATCCTGTCTGTTATAGATACATGTAGTTCTGTCCTTGAGCTGTTCTTGTCTGTGAATGTTCTGCATCCTGTCTGTTATAGATACATGTAGTTCTGTCCTTGAGCTGTTCTTGTCTGTGAATGTTCTGCATCCTGTCTGTTGTGGATACATGTAGTTCTGTCCTTGGAGCTGTTCTTAGTCTGTGAATGTTCTGCATCCTGTCTGTTATAGATACATGTAGTTCTGTCCTTGAGCTGTTCTTGTCTGTGAATGTTCTGTATCCTGTCTGTTATA
>NW_027001173.1:0-7826 GCF_036934945.1 Oncorhynchus masou masou
CCCCTCCATCCTGAAGTGGGGTTCATTGTGCCCTTCATCGTGAAGTGGGGTTCATTGTGCCCTCCATCCTGAAGTGGGGTTCATTGTGCCCTTCATCCTGAAGTGGGGTTCATTGTGCCCTCCATCCTGAAGTGGGGTTCATTGTGCCCTCCATCCTGAAGTGGGGTTCATTGTGCCCTTCATCCTGAAGTGGGGTTCATTGTGCCCTCCATCCTGAAGTGGGGTTCATTGTGCCCTCCATCCTGAAGTGGGGTTCATTGAAATGACCCTTGTTTTTTTCTTCCTTTTTCCAGAGTGGTTCTAGAATGATTGAAAAGGAACATGCTCATTGGTCATATTGTTTGGAATGGGTTGAAGAGCGCTTTGAGCCAGTGTGTGCACATTCTGATAGCTTAGGGAATTCGATCCTGATAGGTTTTGTGAGTGAATACATAAATACAACCACTGAAAAAACATAGTGTCATCAGAAGTAAGACAAACACATGCTATTAACTGGTATGTATTCAGGCCCAATTGAGACCAGAGTCTCATTCCCAATGCTGCCCTGAGTACAAACATTTTCTCACAAACATGAAGTACAATTAACATTCCAAATAAAACAAGAAGAATAACAATTACTTCAAAACCACAACCTCAATGCCACAACCTCAACGCCACAACCTCAACGCCACAACCTCAATGCCACAACCTCAACGCCACAACCTCAACACCACAACATCAACACTACAACCTCAACGCCACAACCTCAACGCCACAACCTCAACACCACAACCTCAACGCCACAACCTCAACACCACAACCTCAACGCCACAACCTCAACACCACAACCTCAACACCACAACTACAACGCCACAACCTCAACACCACAACCTCAACGCCACAACCTCAACACCACAACCTCAACGCCACAACCTCAACACCACAACCTCAACACCACAACTACAACGCCACAACCTCAACACCACAACCTCAACGCCACAACCTCAACACCACAACCTCAACGCGACAACCTCAACACCACAACCTCAACACCACAACCTCAACACCACAACTACAACACCACAACCTCAACACCACAACCTCAACGCCACAACCTCAACACCACAACTACAACACCACAACCTCAACACCACAACTACAACACCACAACCACAACACCACAACCTCAACACCACAACCTCAACACCACAACTACAACACCACAACCACAACCTCAACACCAACTCCACAACCTCAACACCACAACCACAACCTCAACACCACAACCTCAACACCACAACCTCAACACCACAACTACAAGACCACAACCTCAACACCACAACCACAACACCACAACCTCAACACCACAACCTCAACACTACAACCACAACACCACAACCACAACACCACAACCTCAACACCACAACTTCAATACCACAACCTCAACACCACAACCACAACGCCACAACCTCAACCTCAACACCACAACCTCAACACCACAACTTCAACGTCACAACCTCAACCTCAACACCACAACCTCAATGCCACAACCTCAACCTCAACACCACAACCTCAACACCACAACCTCAACACCACAACCACAACACCACAACCTCAACACCACAACTACAACACCACAACCACAACCTCAACACCACAACCACAACCTCAACACCACAACCTCAACACCACAACCTCAACACCACAACTTCAACGCCACAACCTCAACCTCAACACCACAACCTCAATGCCACAACCTCAACCTCAACACCACAACCTCAACACCACAACCTCAACACCACAACCACAACACCACAACCTCAACACCACAACTACAACACCACAACCACAACCTCAACACCACAACCACAACCTCAACACCACAACCACAACACCACAACCTCAACGCCACAACCACAACCACAACACCACAACCTCAACACCACAACCTCAATGCCACAACCTCAACGCCACAACTACAACACCACAACCTCAACACCACAACCTCAACGCCACAACCTCAACGCCACAACTACAACTTCAACAGCACAACCTCAACACCACAACTTCAGTACCACAACCACAACCTCAACACCACAACTTCAATACCACAACCACAACCTCAACACCACAATCACAACATCAACACTACAACCTCAACACCACAACAACAACGCCACAACCTCGACCTCAACACCACAACCTCAACACCACAACCACAACACCACAACCCTAACATCACAACCACAACCTCAACACCACAACCACAACACCACAACCTCAACACCACAACCTCAACACCACAACTTCAACAAATGAACCACAACAATCAATGGAATCAACTTCCATACTGAATGAAGTCCTAAAGTCCTAGCGGCATCAGGGAATCAAGGAATTTTCTAGGTTATTCCAACAAAAATCGGGGTGGCACTAAAACTAAGGAGGATTTACCTGCGGTGGTGGAGACCAGAGGGGCCTCAAGAATGAACCAATCCTGTGAGGGGTTTTTAGTATCATTCTTCTTATAGTTAGCAGCAAAGTTAGGTAAGTTGGAAGCTTGTGTAAGCGGAGCTTTGAAACAAATAAATAGAGTAATGAGAGTAATGAAGTGACCTGTGGGACTTTAATGAGGACCAGCCGGGACAACTTTGATACAGGAAGCAGTGGTGGATTATTGAAACTGTCACTTCAATGAGGACCAGGACAAAAGTATTCAAGACTGTCACCTGTGAAAAACATGTATATCGTGTTTGAGGCTTCTCTCCACGGACAGTCGTCAGTGTTTGGCTAGAGAGCTGCCGGCCACAGTAACACACGCCATCTTTCCTCCACAATAAAGCCCATGTTCTCTGGTTTCTCCTCCACAGAGCCTTGTTTCAGGTGCCTTCCACCCAGCTGTGTGTGTGTGTGTGTGTGTGTGTGTGTGTGTGTGAGAGAGAGAGACCTAGCAGTGTTAGTTTAGGTTACTCCCGTGGTTATCTGGCTGACCCCTAGTGACCCCTTGGGCATGCTGTGACTCAATGGAAAGCCTGACCAGTGACCACTGGGTCACACACACACACGCACACGCACGCACGCACGCACGCACACACACACACACACACACACACACACACACACACACACACACACACACACACACACACACACACACACACACACACACACACACACACACACACACACACACGCACACACACACCTCTCTGAGGGTGCGCTGCTAGTTCTGTAATCATCATGTTGCTCACTATAGTTAATCTATATCTGCTGCTGTCCGTTCAGTATGGATCAAAAATACACAAGGCCAACAATTTCCATCTGTCTCTCTCTCTCTCTCTCTGCCCCCCTTCTTGTCTATCTCCTTCTCTCTCTCTCTGTGCCCCCTTCTCTGTCTATCTCCTTCTGTCTCTCTGTCCCCCCCTTCTCTGTCTATCTCCTTCTGTCCCTCACTCTCTTTCTCTCTCTCTGCCCCCCTTCTCTGTCTATCTCCTTCTGTCTCTCTCTCTCTGTGCCCCCTTCTCTGTCTATCTCCTTCTGTCTCTCTCTCTGTCCCCCCCTTCTCTGTCTATCTCCTTCTGTCCCTCACTCTCTCTTTCTCTCTCTCTCTCTCTCTGTCCCCCCTTCTCTGTCTATCTCCATCTGTCTCTCTCTTTCTCTTTCTCTCTCTCTCTCTCTCTGTCCCCCCTTCTCTGTCTATCTCCTTCTGTCTCTTTCTCTCTCTCTCTCTCTGTCCCCCCTTCTCTGTCTATCTCCATCTCTCTCTCTCTCTCTGTTCCCCCTTCTCTGTCTATCTCCATCTCTCCTCTCTCTCTCTCTCTCTCTCTCTCTCTCTCTCTCTGTCCCCCCTTCTCTGTCTATCTCCATCTCTCTCTCTCTCTCTCTCTCTCTCTCTGTTCCCCCTTCTCTGTCTATCTCCATCTGTCTCTCTCTTTCTCTCTCTCTCTCCATCCCCCCTTCTCTGTCTATCTCCATCTGTCTCTCTCTCTTTCTCTCTCTCTCTCTCTGTCCCCCCCTTCTCTGTCTATCTCCTTCTGTAGCAACAATCTCCCTGTTCTTCAAAAACAAACTTTGGATTATTCCACTGATTGTCAGTAATAGCTGGGCTTTGTAGTTGAAAGAGGGGTCTTTGACCCTCTCCTGCCCCTATCCCCCTATTCCCCCTATCCCCCGCCTAGTCCTTTCCATTACAAGTGAATGTGGTGCTGCTGTGGACGATTCAACAAGTGATACAAAGAGTTGACCACGTGACCTGTGTGGGTTTCTTGTCCTCTTTTATAGTGCTGGAATAACAAGTAGGGTGTGATTCCATGGAGGAATAAGAAACAGAGGAACAGGCCCCACTTCAAACAATATCTCAAACAATATCTCAATGAATATAGAAAGGACTTTTAGAAGAGGACTGTAAAATACACCATTTTACTGGCATTTTCTGTGAAAGACCTGTGATAAGATAGATTGTTTAGTGTTGCAACACTAAACAATCTGTCTTAGTGATTATAGTGTAGTAAATGGCAAACTACACTCCACTGATGTCTGTTATCTTGTAAGTCTTCAGCTTCTTCCTTGAAGTTATTTTCTCAGCTGCTGTCCCTCTCTCTGGAGCCTCGTGGTTTTAGAGCTAAAAACCAACAATAACCTGGTTTAACACGTGTGTACTCAGTTAATGGAAAGTTCCTTTCCCTCCTCAGCTCTCTTCTCCTCAGCCCTCTCCCCTCAGCTCCCCATGGGTCTTTCACAATAGGTCTGTGACTAACTCAGGTCTCTAAGGGATTCAATAAGAGCATCTCACTGGTATAGCAGGGTCCAGTTCATTAGACACCACACAGAATAAACATGGAGGGATTATCAGGACTGGTCCAATAAGAAACACTCATTTTTACATTTTCTGTTGCAAAATGCTCCGAAGATGTTTTCCATTGTGTTTAACTAATGAACCCAGTTGAGCTCTTTAAAAGACGACACATATGATTACCTGTCCACTGTCCTGTGTCTTCTTCACTTCTTCACTTGTAGTGCTGGATTACACACGGAAAAACATCTTTGTTCTGGGACTGGATCTGGAGGAGCCCTTTGAGCTGGTGTTGTTTTCTGTTCAGTCTCACGACTAGGTTAAACAAAAACACTTTGTTGCCGATGCCAAAGATCCATTTTACTATCCTTGGATCCATTTTCTGAAGCCGTCTGCATCACAAATAGACGGCTAATGTAAAAGCTGGTAATTAAGTCAAACATGTAATTAGGCCTATCCTTGATTGGCTTATATGGTTAGTTAGCTCACTAGTTTGAAAAGGCAGCAGAATATACCTGTAGGCTATTGCACAAAGATTATACTTTGCTTGCTCAAGAGACCAAAACCAGTTAGATTCCTTCCACACATGCAGGCATGCACACACAAAGAGAAGGAGATGAGAGGAGAGGACGGGGGAAGGGAAGGAGAGGGAACGAGAGGAGAGGAGCGAGGAGGAGGGAAGGAGAGGGGACAAGAGGAGAGGAGGAGAGGGAAGGAGAGGGGACGAGAGGAGAGGAGGAGAGGAAGGAGAGGCGAGGAGGAGAGAGGAGAGGAGAAGAAGAGAGGAGAGGGGAAGAGGAGAGGGGAAGATAGGAGAGGAGAAGAGGAGAGGGGAAGATAGGAGAGGAGAAGAGGAGAGGAGAGGGGAAGATAGGAGAGGAGAAGAGGAGAGGAGAGGGGAAGATAGGAGAGGAGAAGAGGAGAGGAGAGGGGAAGATAGGAGAGGAGTCGATTGGTAAGTCAGATACTTGACAGGTTATCATACTGTCCTTTATCTCCCCACGGGAGAAAACAAAATAAACAACCATTTACAATGGGTACTCTTTACTCTCTCTCTCTCTCTCTCTCTCTCTCTCTCTCTCTCTCTCTCTCTCTCTCTCTCTCTCTCTCTCACCCTCTCCCTCTCTCACCCGCTCTCTCTCTCTCACCCTCTCTCTCTCGCTCTCTACCCATCAAAACTCAGTTCAGGTGGATCAAAGATTGCATCATTCAGGGTGTTGCTTTGGAATGCTGGGAGCCTCAACTAGCTGTCATTCTCTCGTGACACATGGCATTCCTTTAGATGCAAACGTTTTTCTTTTTGAAAAAAAAGCAGCATGGTTTATGTTCCAAATGGCATCTTATTCCCTATGTAGTGCACTACTTTATACCATAGCCCTATGTAGTGCACTACTTTATACCATAGCCCTATGTAGTGCACTACTTTATACCAGAACCCTATGTAGTACACTACTTTATACCATAACCCTATGTAGTGCACTACTTTATACCAGAACCCTATGTAGTACACTACTTTATACCATAGCCCTATGTAGTGCACTACTTTATACCAGAGCCCTATGTAGTACACTACTTTATACCAGAGCCCTATGTATTACACTACTTTATACCAGAGCCCTATGTATTACACTACTTTATACCAGAGCCCTATGTAGTACACTACTTTATACCAGAGCTCTATGTAGTACACTACTTTATACCAGAGCCCTATGTAGTGCACTACTTTATACCAGAGCCCTATGTAGTACACTACTTTATACCAGAGCCCTATGTAGTACACTACTTTATACCAGAACCCTATGTAGTGCACTACTTTATACCAGAGCCCTATGTAGTACACTACTTTATACCAGAGTCCTATGGGCTGGATGTAAGGTGAACAATAGAGTTAACACAATAACAAACAAAGCAAATCACACTGACTGAAGCATTGTGGGGGACGGATGGAGGATCCCAACTGTCATCTTTGATTCAGGTGTATCAGTGGGTCAGAGAGTTATTTAGTTATTCAGTAGGTCAGAGAGTTATTTAGTTATTCAGTAGGTCAGAGAGTTATTTAGTTATTCAGTGGGTCATAGAGTTATTCAGTGTGTCAGAGAGTTATTTAGTAATTCAGTAGGTCAGAGAGTTATTTAGTTATTTAGTGGGTCAGAGAGTTATTTAGTTATTTAGTGGGTCAGAGAGTTATTTAGTTATTCAGTAGGTCAGAGAGTTATTTAGTTATTCAGTGGGTCAGAGAGTTATTTAGTTATTCAGTGGGTCAGAGAGTTATTTAGTTATTCAGTAGGTCAGAGAGTTATTTAGTTATTCAGTGGGTCAGAGAGTTATTTAGTTATTCAGTAGGTCAGAGAGTTATTTAGTTATTCAGTGGGTCAGAGAGTTATTTAGTTATTCAGTAGGTCAGAGAGTTATTTAGTTATTCAGTGGGTCAGAGAGTTATTCAGTGGGTCAGAGAGTTATTCAGTGGGTCAGAGAGTTATTCAGTGGGTCAGAGAGTTATTCAGTGGGTCAGAGAGTTATTTAGTCATTCAGTGGGTCAGAGAGTTATTTAGTCATTCAGTGGGTCAGAGAGTTATTCAGTGGGTCAGAGAGTTATTTTGTGTGTCAGAGAGTTATTTTGTGTGTTAGAGAGTTATTTAGTCATTCAGTGAGTCAGAGAGTTATTCAGTAGGTCAGAGAGTTATTTAGTTATTCAGTGGGTCAGAGAGTTATTTAGTCATTCAGTGGGTCAGAGAGTTATTCAGTGGGTCAGAGAGTTATTTAGTTATTCAGTAGGTCAGAGAGTTATTTAGTTATTCAGTAGGTCAGAGAGTTATTTAGTTATTCAATGTGTCAGAGAGTGATTTAGTCATTCAGTGGGTCAGAGAGTTATTTAGTTATTCAGTGGGTCAGAGAGTTATTTAGTGGGCCAGATAGTTATTTAGTAGGTCAGAGAGTTATTTAGTTATTCAGTAGGTCAGAGAGTTATTTAGTTATTCAGTGGGTCAGAGAGTTATTTAGTTATTCAGTGGGTCAGAGAGTTGTTTAGTTATTCAGTGGGTCAGAGAGTTATTCAGTG
>NW_027001174.1:0-7826 GCF_036934945.1 Oncorhynchus masou masou
GAGAGTAGCAACAGTGCTGAACTTTCTCCATTTATAGACAATTTGTCTTACAGTGGACTGATGAACAACAAGGCTTTTAGAGATACTTTTGTAACCCTTTCCAGCTTAATGCAAGTCAACAATTCTTAATCTTGTTTTAAGAGATCTCTTTTGTTCGAGGCATATTTCACATCAGGCAATGCTTCTTGTGAATAGCAAACTCCAATGTTGTGAGTATTTTTTATAGGGAAAGGCAGCTCTAACCAACATCTCCAATCTTGTCTCATTGATTGGACTCCAGATTAGCTGACTCCTGACTCCAATTAGCTTTTGGAGAAGTCATTAGCCTAGGGGTTCACATACCTTTTCCAACCTACTCTGTGAATGTTAAAATGTTGTATTCAATATGGACAGAAAAATACAATAATTTGTGTGTTATTAGTTTAGGCATACTATGTTTATCTATTATTGTGACTTATATGAAGATCAGATCAAATTTTATACTTTTCCTTGCCAATGTAGCTCAGTATTTGTATAGTGCTGCTTTTGCTAATCTTTATCAGAATAATTGGTAAGGCTAGATTATGGAACAGGTTGCAGCTAGTGAGGATCACTCTGCCTTCAACACATACACACACACACACACACACACACACACACACACACACACACACACACACACACACACACACACACACACACACACACACACACACACACATACACTATACCACACTCTCACCAACTCTTGTGTCAGTCACTTTGTGTGTGTGTGTATGTGTGTCAGCCCTGCACTTTTGCTAAATTAAATGATAAAGTGTTACTGCCACCACTCCCCCAAAGTGCTCTCCCCCTATCTCTCTCTCTCTCTCTCTCTGTGTGTGTGTGTGTGTGTGTGTGTGTGTGTGTGTGTGTGTGTGTGTGTGTGTGTGTGTGTGTGTGTGTGTGTGTGTGTGTGTGTGGAGACAGGTGTGCTGGAGGTAGAGCAGATCCCCACCAGCTGCAACCTGTTCCATAATCAAGTTCTCTACAAATATTCAGCCCTGCCACTTCCACACTTCCAATTTGTGGCATCTGCCCAGTCAGTCTGCAGTTTCAAACTGGTTGCATAGAGCTTGTTATCCTGTTGTGCCTGGTTTACCCCAGCTTGACGCTGCTTTTCTCTCCGCTACAGATCTGTCCGCTCTGACTCTGGTCCCTGTCTCCAATCCCATCATCTCATCAGTCCTGCTTTCCTGCCCTGGACCTCCACTCTACTGCTTTCTTGGATTCTGCTTCCAGACCTGCTTACCCTGCCCCCTCCCTTGCCCCAGCCTCAGCCTCAGTTCCTGGTTCCTGCTACCCGCCGAGCTTCTCCTGGCCTGCACCCCATCTCCCCCGCTTTTCAATAAATACCTTAGTTACCATATCCCCCTGTCTCCTCGTTTGAGTCTGCACTTGGGTTCCACCTGCTCCGCCCGCATAACACTAAGGCTCCTTGGGCTGGTTGGCTGGAGATGGAATAATCCTGTAACATGTTCTATGGATGTCCAGGCCTATTTAATTTTACAGCATGGTACAGAACAAGTCTATGTTACAGGAGGGCTGTGCAGTTATGGAAAGGTGTCTATGTCAAGCCATGCTCTCCTGAAGCTGGTACCGTCACTCACAACTGCCATGAACTGTCATGTGACCACACACCCACACGAATACCCTGACAGAGCTAAGAGCTGAACTAACCAGACCGCTGAGCAGAGAAGAGATGATGTTAGCATGACTGAAATATGAACTGATGTTCCCTCTTCAGTCCAGTTTGTGGGTGGTAATGCACCTTAAAGTTGGTTGCCAACCTCCATATAAAGTCAAAGAAGAAGAATCCTGAAGGAGGAGAGATGACTAGAAACGAACGTGGTTTACCCCTTTATTGGTGGATTAGAGGACCTTTTGCATTTCAGTTAAAATAACAACCCAATGTTTATATCCAGGACAGATTAGCTAGCAAAAGCAAGCTAGATAACTAGCATGGGCTCTGGTCAATAGAAGTGCACTATATATAGAGAATAGGGTCCCATTTGGGACACATGGTAAAGTTTATACCCAACAACACTAACATGCCATTTTTAAGTCATGTATTATTTACAACACAATTCAAAACGCATCAGTTCCTGTCCCTGCCTGCTAGTATTGTTCATTTCATTTAGGCTATTCATATAAACACATCAGTATGGCTTTACTCAGTCTTGTATAATACTGACTTAAAGGAAACCTTAGTAGCTTTGGTGCCATTATTCTGTAGATATCCTTGGTAGCTCTGTATTAAAAATATGCTAACATGAACATTACATGATATTTCATGTCATAGGTATAATACATTATAATGCAGTTATTATGCATTGTAAGACTTGTTATGAGCATTCTGTATGACCCTCTTCTAATGTCCTGTAAAGTGTTACCAGAAATATATTTGGATCAAGGTCATTAAAGTTAGAGTCCTTAATTGAAATAATACCAAAGTGGCACCCCACATCTGTTTTGGTAAACACACCATATTTTTTAATTAAATGGCTCATCAAGCAATACACACAGTAACAAAACCTATACAATTGCTGTCATATTCAATTAAGTTTATCTTGATATGTCACCCCTTTAGCTCGACCTAGACCTGCATCTGCTCTGTGTCATTGGAGGTGATGAAATTGCTTCGAGAAGTTGCTTGGTTTTCACACTCAAGTTTCCCAAATGGCTATTCCCTATTTAGTGCAATGATTTTGACAAGGGCCCTTAGTGTACAATAAGGGAATAGGGTACCATTTGGGATGCACAATAACAGGGTGTTGTTTTACTGTTACGGTTTTCTAGGTGTGAAGGAGAGTCGGACCAAAATGCAGCGTGTAGATTGCGATCCATGTTTAATAAACTGAAGCAACACAAATCCAAATACAAACACTACAAAAACAATAAACGTAACGAAAACCGAAACAGCCTAATACTCGTGCAAACTAATACACAACGGACACTAAGGACAATAGGACAATCACCCACGAAACACTAAGAGAATATGGCTGCCTAAATATGGTTCCCAATCAGAGATAACGATAAACACCTGCCTCTGATTGAGAACCACTTCAGACAGCCATAGACTTATCTAGAACACCCCACTAAGCTACAATCCCAATACAAACCACACCACATACAAAAACCCATGCCACACCCTGGCCTGAACAAATAAATGAAGAAAACACAAAGTACTTCGACCAGGGGCGTGACATTTACACTAGGTTTCCATTTCTCCCATTTACTCTTTGCATTTCATGGTGAGTTTGCTGTCCATACATGTCCCTCTTTTTTTTCAATTTTTCCCCCTTATGACATACACTAACCTAACTGCCTGTAGCTCAGGCCCTGAAGCAAGGATATGCATATTCTAACCCTACCATTTGAAAATAAACATTTTGAAGTTTGTGGAAATGTGAATTGAATGTAGAAGAATATAACACAATAGATCTGGTAGAAGAAAATACAAAGAAGAAACCAACCAGTGTTTTTTACCATCTTCTTTGAAATGCAAAGAGAACGGTCGCTATTATAGCATCACTCTGGTTGTAATTCTGATAGTGTCCACAAGAATGGAGCAGTGTATATGCAAAGTTTCAGAAGGATAACTTGGAGTATGACTGATCCTCAAGACTTTCAGTGTGAAGTCCCCAGGTACATTTGGGAAAATCGCAGGAGACATTCACGTTCATATTCAATTTTTCTGCAAGAATATCATCAAATCTGTATACTTGGACTTTGATTGAGCTTTCCAAGTATTAGTAGCCATATTATAATTTTTCACATTTGCAAAACAACCAGTTTTCATAACTTCATAACTCTGAATATCCTTATAATATTCAGAGTTATGATTGGTGTTTATTTGACAAAATACAGTTGTTCAAGTGATGGCCGCCCGCGTCATCGGCGTGCCATGAAGGCATCGCTCTCTGACCAAATATGGTGCCCTATAGGGATATACTACACCCCTAATGAAATTGTGAAGTCTTGTTACCTTCTATGATCTCTGAGGAATAGATACGAACATGATTTAACTCATTGAAACAACGTTTAGGGTGAGATTATCCCAGATTCCTTTCTTTGCAAATTGAACGAGCGTAGATACAAGATCTATCATGCATGCTATGTGGATCTTTTTTAGGATATGAAAAATGATAAAATGATTTTATCTAACAAAACGACACTTCATGTTATCTCTGGAACCCTTTAGATGATAAATCAGAGCAAGATTTCAGAATGTAAGTACATATTTCACCTTCAGAGGTGAATTTATCAAACCTATCAAGTTGAAAAAAGTGTTTTGTTGTTAGGAGCTCTCCTCAGACAATAGCATGGAATTTCTTTGCAGTAATAGCTACTGTAAATTGGACAGTGCAGTTATATTACCAAGAATTAAAGTTTTCAGCCGTTATAAGACTTCTATATACCGACATTTGTTGTTACTCTAAAATCTGCGATCTTAACATAACGCGCCTCATGATTTACATCTGTCCTCTTGACTGAATGCCGATCCTTAAGAAGTTTTAAATGTAAGTTGTCTATGGTCAAAATTAGTGCACTATATAATGAATAGTTGGCTATTAGGAATGCAGAGGTAATTGAATGTAGGAGAATATAATATATATATATATATATATATATATATATATATATACAGTGGGGCAAAAACGTATTTAGTCAGCCACCAATTGTGCAAGTTCTCCACTTAAAAAAAAGATGAGAGATGCCTGTAATTTTCATCATAGGTACACTTCAACTATGACAGACAAAATTAGGGAAAAAAATTCAGAAAATCACATTGTAGGATTTTTAATGAATTTCTTTGCAAATTATGGTGGAATACACGCGTGCGTGCGTGTGCATGCGTGTGTGTGTGTTTGTGTGTGTGTGTGTGTGTGTGTGGTTGTGTGTGTATGTGTGTGTGTGTGTGTGTGTGTGTGTGTGTGTGTGTGTGTGTGTGTGTGTGTGTGTGTGTGTGTGTGTGTGTGTGTGTGTGTGTGTGTGTGTGTGTGTGTGTGTGTGTGTGTGTGGTGTGTGCTTATGTGTGTGTATGTGTGCACAAGTTGACATCTTCTTGGGGGGTTTTTAGCTCTGCCATATTACTTCTTAATTAGAGTATCAATTTGTTGTCATTCCTGCAGGTTGATTGATAGATTTAGCAGTTAACAATCAATAAAGGGCAGGCAACTCAATACAAGCCTCAGCCTGACTTTTTCTACATCACAGCACTAGCTACATGTTGCCTTACAAAATAAAGTGGCAGTGTTTCGTCATACTTTAAAAACATTATTACATTTGAGCACATTTGCAGACTATAAGTAAAATCCATTGAAAAATACAGTGGGGTCCAGAATTGTTGGATCCCTTGATATAAATATGCAAAAAATACTAAACTATATTGTATGCGGAAAAAAAATACATGAAAATAGAGCTCATTGGCCATGCACACCAATGGTGGGTTTGGTCTTTGAAAGAACAATCCATATGCAGAACATACCTCATCCCTACTGCAAAATATGGTGGTGGATCTTTGATGTTATGGGGCTACTGGTCCCTTGTTAAGGTCAACGGCATAATTAACTTTGCAGTGCCACAACATATTTGCCAAATACCTAGTTGCATCTGCCAGGAGGCTGAAGCTTGGCGGCAATTGAATCTTCCAGTAAGACAATAGCCGCAAACACACAACAAAATCCACAAAGAAATGGTTAATTGACCACAAAATCTAAATGTTGCAATGGCCATCTCAGTCTCTGGACTTCAACCCCATTGAAAACCTGTGGTTTGAATTGAAGAGGGCCGTCCTTAAGCACAGATGAAAGATATGAAGGATCTGGAAAGATTCTGTATGGAGGAATAGTCACAAGATCCCTCCCAATGTGTTTTCAAAAATCTCATAAAACAAAACAAAATTCTCAGTGTTTATTATCCTTGCAAGGTGAAATTGCTGGAGTTTTGAAAACAGGATCCAATCATCATCTTTCTGATAATGTTTTTTATTACCTGTTAAACTAAATCTAAGCTATTGTGTTAGTATAAATTACTAAACGAATAATTCCGGACCACACTGTATCTTATACACAATTTTTGTTTCAGTTCCTCTTTGTGTGTGTGTTATTTCTTTTCACTGCAGTTTTGCTAAATTAAATTATTATTCACTCTAACACGGAACCCAAACCGGCTGCGTGTGTGCCCCATCGTGCGCCATTGTGCATAAATATATTTTTCCCCCCACACCAAACGTGATCATGACATGCAGGTTCACAAACTCTGAACCAATTACTTTCATTTGGGGACAGGTCGAAAAGCATTAAACATTTATGTAAATCTAGCCAGCTAACTTCCACTTGCTAGATAATTGGTCATATTTAGCTAGCTTGCAGTTGCTAATTTGTCCTGGGATATAAACATTGAGCTGTTATTTTACCTGAAATGCACAAGGTCCTCTACTCCGCCAATTAATCCACACAAAAAAAACGGTCAACCGAGTCATCTCTTCTTCTTCCTGACTTTTTTTGGAAACAGGAGACAAACGGCTGTGAGACAGAGGTTTAATCCTAGACACATGGCAAATGGTATGTATACTGAGAGTGGGGGCAACATAAGACAAACAGCAGTGGGGCTAAGGACTTTAGAAACTGGGAAAGGGCCAATAAAGTGGGGTGAAAGTTTACAGAACTCCACCCGGAGGGGTAGATCCTGAGTGGAGAGCCATACCCTTTGCCCGAGACGATAGCGGGGAGCCAGGGTCCGGAGCAGGGCTCTCTTCTAGGTACGCCTACAGCAGCGACTGAACATCTGGGCCGAGGGTATACTGACTTATTCCTCTTACTCGGGGAAGAGCGGAGGCCAGTAACCCAAGGAACACTCGAAGGGCGAGAAACCAGTGGCTGAGCAGGGAAGGGTTGCTGGCTTCAGGTGGTGGGGTTGGCAAAGATGAGGCAATGAAGAGTCGTCTCCAGGTCCTGATTGGCTCAATCCAACTAGCCGTTCGATTGGGGATAAAACCCTGGAAAATGAAGAACACCTTCCACAATCGGGACGAGAACTTAGGACAACGATCGGATAGCATGTCGACGGGAAGTCCATGGATCCAGAAGACATCCTGTACCATGAGCTGTGCCGTCTCCTTGGCTGAGGCTAACCTGCGAAGAGGAATGAAATGGGCGTCTTTGGAAAACCTGTCCATTACCGTATGGATGGTGGTTTTGCCAGCGGACGGAGGGAGACCAGTGACAAAGTCCAGGGATATATGGGACCAGGGGTGATGAAGAACAGGGAGTGGTTGAAGGAGGCATATCGCATCTTGCTACAGAGTCCTATTCTGCGCACACAAAGTGCAGGCAGCGACGAAAGTGGAGATGTTAGGAACCATGGTGGGCCACCAAAACCATTGTCGGGGGAAAGCCAAGGGTCCGGCAGGAGACGGTGTGGCAGGTAAGGTTAGATGAATGAACCCATTCTAGGAAGAGGGACTGAGCAAAATCTGGGACAAACAACCGGTTAGCCGGGCCCCGCCAGGGTCTGGGAATGCTGTGTCTTGCAGAACAGGCTCTCGATACCCCATACGGGTGTAGCTGCCAGGCAGGAGGTAGGGAGGATAGTCTCTGGGTCAGATGGTGTGGCTACAGATCTCCACAAACCAGAGACAGCATCAGGCTTCACATTCATGGAATAGGAGATGGTTGATTTGATGCGCTTGGCGGTGCGGAGATAATACAGATTCTTATGGTCGGTCCACACTAAGAATGGATTTCCTACCCCTTCTAGCCAGTGTCTATCTTCACTGCAAGAAGTTCCCGATTTCCCACGTG
>NW_027001175.1:0-7823 GCF_036934945.1 Oncorhynchus masou masou
GAGTATGTGAGATGCAACAAGATGGCACTCTTGTCCTACCACTCTGTGGCTACTCACCAAACTTCCTCAAGAGGATGCTTTGAATCAGTCCGTAGCCTACAGAGTAATATAGAGTTCAATTGCTGAACTTCTGTAGATATTGAAACAAAGTGTAACAGTTCCATGTAGAATAAACCATCCTTCACATAATACTGTGGAAGCAGTGTTCTGCTAATATAACAATGTACAAATATTACACTTTTGCCTTCTATTGTCATTGTGGTACAGATACTGTACCTATCAGCATTTGTCTGGTGGTACATGTTAGTTGTCATCCCTTGTTGATGTGGTTTTGCATTTAAGGCAGTTCCCTGACATGGTTGTAGAATACACAGGGTCCCCTACCATTCAATTCAATAATAATAACACAATATGATGAAAAGTAATAGATATGTCTTGCGTAATTGTATTGCTGAGTGCAAGGTATCTCCCAATTCAGACATCTGTATCAACTTGTCTTTTAGTCAGGGGGACTCCATGACAAAACATCTCTTCATCCTTCATCTGTAGAAAAATAAGGTAGAGTTGATACACAGCAGTGATTACATTATCAATGTTTGTTAGGAGAATTCCAGGACGGACAAATGATTGTATTCTGACCTATGACCAGATCAAATGTGACCAACCTTGAAGTGGAACTGGTGCCTACCCGCATTTACTACCTCAGCCTTCGGCTTCTGATATCTTATTGTGCATGCTAAGATCAGCATGCACAATGCCAAGCATTGGCTAAAGTGGTGTGAAGCTCGCCGCTATTGGACTCTGGAGCAGTGAAAAAGCGTTCTCTGGAGTGATGAATCCACGCTTCACCATCTGGCAATCCGAGGGATGAATTTGGGTTTGGCGGATCCCAGGACAGCTACTTGCCCCAATCCAAAGCGCCAACTGTAAAGATTTGGTGGAGGAGGTATAATGGTCCAGGGCTGTTTTTCATGGTTGGGCTCCTTAGTTCCAGTGAAGGGAAATCTTAATGTTACAGCAGACAATGACATTCTAGACAGTTCTATGCTTTCAACTTTTTAACCACAGTTTTGGGAAGACCATTTCTTGTTTCAGCACAAATCGAGGTCTATATAGAAATGGGTTGTCAAGATCGGTGTGGTAGAACGTGATTGGCCTGCACAGACCCCTGACCTCAACCCCATCGAACACCTTTGGGATGAATTGGAACTGCGACTGCAATCCAGGCCTAATCGCCCAACATCAGTGCCCCGACCTCACTAATGCTCTTGTGGCTGAATGGAAGCAAGTCCCCGAAGCAATGTTACAACATCTTACTAAAGTGGGATATAATACAACGCTTAATGATATACATCCCTTAAATAGCTAAAACTCATAAGGTAAATGCATAGAATGTGCTGGAATTATCGAAAAAAAAACTAAATATGAGTTATAGCGGTAACTAATTGGGAAGATGAGCTGCAAATAGTAGTAACCCAAGAGGACAGAGAGGACATATCTAGAAACACTTCCAAGGTAGTCAACTCTACTCTGGAGGGAATACTCTTGGAAAATTCAATCAACATTTTTGTAACTCCTATAATACAATCAAAATACAACTGTGACATCACACCAAGTTGCTGGCGAACTGAGGGGACAGCATAGCTAACCATCCTTTCTGGATCAAAGTATACAAAGTATTATTGGATGATGTGTTTCAACATTCGCTTTCTCTAAATCCAAAAACACATACTCCAGTGGAGAACCCCTCGTGCACTGGTCCTCGACTCCAGCTGACTTAGAAACTGGCTTAAACCGCTGGCACCACAAATAATCAATTGGAAAGAAACAATTCATGAAATATATAGTGTGGAAATGATAACATAGAATAAGAAACCAAATGACTCTATTTGAGATACGCTGATTTAAAAAAAAAATAATACAGACATTATAGTATGAAATATTTATAGGCCCAAACAGGAGATAAAATGTACGTGTTTTAAATGGACAGGTGTGGGTGGAAACGTGTGTGTATGCGAGTGTAGAAGGGCAAATGTGTGTATGCATGAGTGTCTGCCTATCTGCGTGTGTGCCATGCACAAAAGATGGTGAAAACGTAATGTAGATATGGGATGCCAGGACACCAACACAACACCAGGCAATTTAACCAATAACAAAAATAAATACATAAATGCATTTTTTCTATTATTTTAGTATTATTATTATTTATTAGAGTCAACAATGATTTAGTACCAATTGCAGTGTCTTATCAAATGCTGATTGTTGACCTGTTTAGGTCAAATCTTTTCTTTTAGGTTGGGGGGGGATAAAAGTATATATAATATGTTGTCATTTAGTTTTGATCTAAAACCAATAAATAAAATATTTTTTTTAAACTACTTTGTGGAAACCCATTTTCACTCCTCTGCCGAGCAAGTGTGCGTGCAGTCTTGACAACATGTCATCAACACATGGCAGCTGGAGCTGGACCACACCTCTGGCAAATTGGACATCAAAATTGGGCATGTAAGTAACCCATACCCAACCATTCCAGCCACGTTATGACCAAATTCATCTTATTTACACTTTGTAGTTCATTTTGAGACTAGAATTCATGTTTCTGATTCATATCGATGCCACATGAGCCTTTTATAACCAGAGAAGTTGGTTATAGGAGGCAGTTCCCCTTACAATAGTAAGTGTCAGGATTTGGCCAGGGTTGTTCGGGTTTTGGTCACTAGATGCCCCCATTGTGCTTTTTGACCTTATGTTTTTTCCTTGTTCCCCATTATTATTTGCACCTGTGCCTCGTTTTCCCCTGATTGTATTTAAACCCTTAGTTTCCCTCAGTTCTGTGCTCTGTGTTTGTATGTTAGCACCCAGCCCTAGTGTTCTGTGTATTCTTGTCGATTCCGGTGGATGCTCTTGTGGAATTCTGTTTTTGTTTTTGAGTATCTCTTGAGGCTTTTTTGTGCTATTCCTACCACCTTTTGGATTTGCCATTTTTGTATTGAAGGACTTCTCCTTTTTACTTTATTAAATACACCGTCTTAAGTACTGCTGTGTCTGCCTCATCTTCTGGGTACTGCTGTCTATTCGTGGCTCAGTTGGTTAAGTGACTGTTTCTCACTCCGGAGACCCAGGTTCGTAACCGGGTCCTGACAGAAACATAGAGCCAAAAATGAACCCAGAGGCAGCCAGTTCCCAGGACCTTTTTGCCATGCTGTCCCACCACCAGGAGACTGTCCAACGCCATGAAGCCGCCCTGGTTCAGCAAGAGGCCTTAATGGCTAGACATTCTCATCTTCTGTCGGAGATGCTGACTTCCATTAAGCAAATATCTGATCGTCTTACCCCGGCAACAGTTCCCGTCCCAGTACCTCAGATTCACGTACCCATGGCAGTTAACCCCCTGGCTGAACCTCGTCTTCCACCTCCCCAACGGTTCTCAGGTGATCCAAGTGCTTGTAAAGGGTTTCTCACCCAATGTACTCTCTCCTTTGAGCTACAACCCTCGTCGTTTCCCACCGACCGGTCTAAGATCGCTAATATCATCACCCTGCTGTCGGAGAAAGCCCTGGCCTGGGCTACTGCTGTGTGGGATGCCCATAGTTCCTGCTGTGCCAGCTACTCTGCCTTTGCTGAGGAATTCAAACGAGTGTTTCAAGGCCCAAGCAGTGGTTCTGACTCAGCCAAACAGCTCCTGAATCTCCACCAAGGTTGGCGCAGCGTGACGGACTATGCCATCCAGTTCCGCACGGTGGCAGCAGCAAGTGGCTGGAACAACGAGGCGCTCACGGTGTGCTTTCTGAAAGGCCTTTCCGACACTATCCAAGATGAACTGGCCACTCGGGAACCACCGGACAATCTCGAGTCCCTGATCAAGTTGGCCTCACGCATTGACCAGCGTCTGAGAGAGAGAGAACTCAACCGTAGACCTCTAGCCCCTATCAGTCCCAGCTCCGAGTCCCCACCTGAGAGAGACCGCCGGATGAGGAGCGACGCTGTCTATATATTGCGGCAACCGGGCCATTTCCGTTCCACGTGTCCCGGGCTCCAGGGAAACGCTCTGTCCCGTACAGACCGGGGGAACTGTAACGGAAACATAACCTCCTCCCCATCCGTCCAACTCCCGTCTGCTCATTCCAGTCACCCTCTCCTGGGACAACCACAAGCTTCACCTTCAAGCCTTGGTAGACTCTGGAGCCGCAGGTAACTTCATGGATGGTGTCTGGGCGAAGGAGAATGGCGTTCCCTCTGAACCTCTAAGTGAACCCATGAGGGTCACTACATTGGATGGAAGCCCTTTGGGATCTGGACTTGTCACTCATGTCACTACCTCCTTGAGACTTTCAGTTTCACAACACCAGGAATTGATGAACTTTCATTTGATCTCCTGTTCCGAGTTCCCTCTTTCGTCCTTGGATACCCCTGGCTTCACAGCCATAACCCTCACATCGACTGGTCTGTGGGCACTATCAAGCAGTGGGTTCCTACGTGCCAAGCTACTTGTATTTTCCAGAATTCCCGAGTTCTACTCCCGAGTCTTTAGAATCCATCGACCTGACCCGAGTTCCCGAGTGTTACCATGACCTCAAACTGGTGTTTAGCAAACAGAGGGCCACCATGCTACCACCCCATAGACCTTACGATTGCCCCATCGACCTGTTTCCGGGCACTTGCCCTCCCAGGGGTCGGATCTTTTCCCTATCTCCACCCGAACGAGCTGCTATGGATACCTACATCAAGGACGCTCTGGAAGCAGGCCTCATGCGTCCATCCACCTCCCCGGCGGGAGCAGGGTTTTTCTTTGTGGCCAAGAAAGACGGTGGATTACGTCCTTGCATCGACTACCGGGGACTCAATGCCATAACCGTCCGTAACCGTTACCCGCTACCCCTTATGGCCACAGCCTTCGAGCTGCTCCAGGAAGCAGTTGTTTTCACTTATCTTGACCTGCGGAACGAATACCATCTTGTGCGGATCAGACCTGGTGACGAGTGGAAGACCGCTTTCAACACGCCTACTGGTCACTATGAATACTTGGTGATGCCCTTCGGCCTGACCAACGCCCCAGCGGTGTTCCAAGCGCTCATAAACGATGTGCTTAGGGATATGCTTAACATATTTGTGTTCGTTTACTTGGATGACATCCTCATCTTTTCGAGCTCCCTTCAAGAACACACTAAGCATGTCAGACAAGTACTCAAACGCCTCCTGGACAGCCATCTGTACGTTAAGCCGGAAAAATGTGAATTCCATTCATCCCGAGTACAATTCCTGGGATTTGTAGTGGAACCCGGTCGAGTCCAAATGGACCCCAGGAAGGTAGGGGCGGTAGCGGATTGGCCCACCCCCAAATCCGTTAAGGAAGTTCAGCGTTTCCTGGGCTTCACAAACTTTTACCGCAAGTTCATCAAGAACTTCCCCTCTCTCAGCTTTAACCAAGGGTGGCAATGCAAGGTTTTTGTGGGCAAGAGAAGCTGAGACGGCCTTCCAAGGACTCAAGCAGCGCGTTCTCTCTGCTCCCATCCTGATACTACCGACTACGGATGAACCATTTGTGGTGGAGGTAGACGCATCAGAGGTTGGTGTTGGAGCTGTCCTGTCTCAGAGGGGTGAAGACAAGAAGCTTCATCCGTGCGCTTTCTTCTCACACCGGCTTACCCCGACTGAGAGGAACTACGATGTGGGGGATCGTGAACTCCTAGCGGTTAAGATGGCATTGAAGGAATGGAGACACTGGCTCGAGGGGGCTTCTCACCCGTTCAAGTGCTTACGGACCACAAAAATCTGGAGTATATCCAGCAGGCGAAGCGGTTGAACTCTAGACAAGCTAGATGGTCTCTTTTCTTCAATCGATTCCAGTTTATCCTCACCTATCGGCCCGGGTCGAAGAATCTCAAACCGGATGCCCTGTCCCAGTCTACGCTCCTGCCATTCGAGATGACACGGACATGCCTGTCCTTCCTGCTGCTAAGATTGTGGCTCCGATCTCGTGGCAAGTTGAGGATACCGTGAGACGTGCTCAAGCTTAGCGAACCGGACCCGGAAGGAGGTCCTGCCAATCGGTTGTTTGTCCCCAAGGCAGTGAGGACTCAGGTCCTTCTGTGGGGGTACTCCTCTTGCCTCAACTGTCATCCGGGCGTAGGTCGCACCTTGGAGTTCATCCAGCGTAAGTTCTGGTGGCCTACCATAAGAGAAGACGTTGCCACTTTCGTCAATGCCTGTCCCGTGTGCTGCCAGGGCAAATCTTCTCACCTCCGCCCTCAAGGACTCCTTCACCCTTTACCTGTTCCCCACAGACCCTGGTCCCATATCTCATTGGACTTTATTACTGGACTTCCTCCATCCCATGGCAATACTACTATCCTAGTCATAATCGACAGGTTTTCAAAGGCGGCCAGGTTCGTCCCTCTGACTAAGTTACCTTCTGCCAAGGAAACGGCTGAGTTGGTAATTAATCATGTGTTCCGAGTCTTCGGCATTCCTCAAGATATGGTTTCTGACAGAGGTCCCCAGTTCGCCTCAAGGTTTTGGAAGGCCTTCTGCCAACTCATGGGGGCTTCTGCCAGTCTATCTTCAGGGTACCATCCGGAGTCCAACGGCCAAACAGAGAGGATGAATCAAGAGCTGGAAACCACCCTCCGATGTATGACTGTGACAACCCGTCCACATGGTCATCCTTTATTGTTTGGGCCGAATACGCGCACAACACCTTGCGCTCCTCCTCCACTGGTATGTCCCCGCACGAGTGTCAGTTTGGCTATGCTCCTCCATTGTTCCCGGACCAGAGGCAGAAGTCAGAGTGCCTTCAGCCTTGAAGTTCGTCAGACGCTGTCGGCTTATGTGGAGGAAGACCCGTCTTAATCTTATGCGTTCCTCACAGAGGTACCAACAACAAGCCAACAGACGTCGCCGTCCCGGGCCTACCCTGCGCCCCGGCCAGAGAGTCTGGCTCTCCACAAGAGACTTACCTCTACGGGTGGAGTCTCGCAAGCTGTCCCAAAAATACATCGGTCCTTCAAGGTTGCCAGGAGAGTTAACCCAGTTTCTTATCGCCTACACTTACCCAGATCCCTTAAGATTAATCCCACATTTCACATTTCATTGTTAAAACCTGTTGTTTTCTCCTCTTGTCCCAGCAGACAGACCTCCCCTCCGCCTCGTGTCATTGGAGGCCAGCCGGCTTATACCGTCCATCGGATACTGGATTCCCGCCGGGTGCAGCGGTCCTGGCAGTATCTGGTGGACTGGGAAGGCTACGGTCCCGAGGAGCGCTCCTGGGTTCCTGCCAAAGACATCCTGGACCCTGACCTCATTCGTCAGTTCAGGGCCCTCCACCCTGAGAGGCTGGTAGGAACGTCAGGAGCCGTTCCTAGGGGGATTCTGTCAGATTTGGCCAGGGTTGTTCCGGGTTTTGGTCACTAGATGCCCCCATTGTGCTTTTTGACCTTATGTTTTTTCCCTTGTTCCCCATTATTATTTGCACCTGTCCCTCGTTTCCCCTGATTGTATTTAAACCCTTAGTTTCCCTCAGTTCTGTGCTCTGTGTTTGTATGTTAGCACCCAGCCCTAGTGTTCTGTGTATTCTTGTCGATTCCGGTGGATGCTCTTGTGGAATTCTGTTTTTGTTTTTGAGTATCTCTTGAGGCTTTTTTGTGCTATTCCTACCACCTTTTGGATTTGCCATTTTTGTATTGAAGGACTTCTCCTTTTTACTTTATTAAATACACCGTCTTAAGTACTGCTGTGTCTGCCTCATCTTCTGGGTTCTGCTGTCTATTCGTGGCTCAGTTGGTTAAGTGACTGTTTCTCACTCCGGAGACCCAGGTTCGTAACCA
>NW_027001176.1:0-7823 GCF_036934945.1 Oncorhynchus masou masou
ATGTGTAACTTTCTGTTGTTTACTGCAACACTGCTGTGATTTATCTTGGCCAGGTTGCAGCTGTAAATGAGAACTTGTTCTCAACTGGCCTACCTGGTTAAATAAAGGTGAAATAAAAAATAAATACAAAATTCTGAGAGAGACTTTACCACAGTACTTGGTCATACTGAGAGAGACTTTACCACAATAACATAACATTCAAAATAGTTGAATATTTCCTTTAACCATCAATCAACTATCTCCAGATATCAGTGCATCAGATCTCCCTCTCTGCTCTACTAAACCCTGCTTCCTGTCCCACATAGACTCCTCCTGCAGGGTTCATCTCAGGTCTCTGATGTTTTAGATGTTCTCATAAGGAGGCAGCATCCCTCTATAAGATCACTGAGATGAGTTGATGAGAAGCCTCCTCTAATTCATGTGGAGTGGTTTGTCTGTCTCATTCTTTCTGTCTCCTTAACAGTGAGTCAACATGATCAGAATTCTTATCTCCATCACCATGGGTTACACAGCCTGGGCTGCAGGTATTCAGATCATTGATTTCATCAACTACTAATATCCTCATTTGATCGTTTTTTTTGTGTTTCAAGTGAATATGTTTCTTTATCTGTTGTTTCACCTCTTTCTCTCTCTCTCTCTCTCTCAATCTCTCTCTCTCTCTTTCTCTCTCTCTCTTTCTCTCCCTAAAGGTACTTCTCTCAGTAATCAGGTCCACCAGAAACCTGCAGCCCTGTACAAGAACCAGGGAGAGTTGGCTAAGATGGACTGTTCACATAGTATATCAAACTATAATCGTATCCTCTGGTACAAGCAATCCAACTACAGAGAATTAATGTTATTAGGATACATGATAGGAACATCTGGATCTCCTGAGTCTGGATTTGATATAGAAGGAGATGCTAATGCAGGTGGTACCAGCACCTTAACCATCAAACAACTAACTCCAAATAGCAGTGCTGTGTATTACTGTGCTGCTAGTTTACACAGTGCATCAGATCTCCCTCTCTGCTCTACAAAAACCTCCTCCCTGGTGTACTGTAGACTAATCACACCTGTATTAACATCACACTGTATCTGACTCTGATTCAATGCCAAAACACTCACCAGCTGGTCTAACAGAAAGGGAGGTTCCCTCTGATATACAGGAGACCATGATACAGTATGGTATGATATCATGTCTTTCCTGTAGGTGGAGTTACAGCTCAACTAATCCATGTGGACTCACCAGACACAGTACCACAGTAAACTATGGTGTGTAGTAAGGAGTCTGAGAGTTGAAGATCCATGTCCTTTTGAATGTTCATCTGGACTCAGTGTTGAACTAACAATCTCTCACTGTTGGATATTTTCCACCTTTGAATGTGAATCTCTTGAATATTCTTGATCACAGGTTAGATACAATCTAAAATAATCTATAATTCCATATATTTCCTGGATGACTACAGTAGTTATAACAAACAGGTCTCTCTCTCCTCTTCTGTAACAGGTGAACTGCTCTGTTCCAGCGTTCTTCAGTCTCCAGTTTTTCAGAGTTCTGGAGAAACCTCTGTCCTGTAAACCTAGAGACTGAAAATAAAAGAGAGCCGCACATTCTAGGAGCTCAGATGCAAAAATGTAGGGTATCCTGATGAAGCCTAGAGACTGAAGCTGGTCTGATGTATCTACAATGGTGGTGTAAACCTTGAGACTGAAGCAGCTCTGATATATCTACCATGATGGGGTAAACTTAGAGACTGAAGCACCTCTAATATATCTACCATGATGGGGAAAACCTAGAGACTGAAGCACCTCTGATATATATCTTCAGTATTCCAGAGTTCTGTAGAAACTGCTGTCCTGTTCACACACTCTCCCAGCTACAACACCATACTGTGGTATCAGCAGGTGGAACACACTCTCCTAGCTACAACACCATACTGTGGTATCAGCAGGTGGAACACACTCTCCCAGCTACAACACCATACTGTGGTATCAGCAGGTGGAACACACTCTCCCAGCTACAACACCATACTGTGGTATCAGCAGGTGGAACACACTCTCCCAGCTACAACACCATACTGTGGTATCAGCAGGTGGAACACACTCTCCCCAGCTACAACACCATACTGTGGTATCAGCAGGTGGAACACACTCTCCCCAGCTACAACACCATACTGTGGTATCAGCAGGTGGAACACACTCTCCCATCTACAACACCATACTGTGGTATCAGCAGGTGGAACACACTCTCCCAGCTACAACACCATACTGTGGTATCAGCAGGTGGAACACACTCTCCCATCTACAACACCATACTGTGGTATCAGCAGGTGGAACACACTCTCCTAGCTACAACACCATACTGTGGTATCAGCAGGTGGAACACACTCTCCTAGCTACAACACCATACTGTGGTATCAGCAGGTGGAACACACTCTCCCCAGCTACAACACCATACTGTGGTATCAGCAGGTGGAACACACTCTCCCAGCTACAACACCATACTGTGGTATCAGCAGGTGGAACACACTCTCCCCAGCTACAACACCATACTGTGGTATCAGCAGGTGGAACACACTCTCAAAGCTACAATACCATACTGTGGTATCAGCAGATGGAACACACTCTCCCCAGCTACAACACCATACTGTGGTATCAGCAGGTGGAACACACTCTCCCAGCTACAACACCATACTGTGGTATCAGCAGGTGGAACACACTCTCCTAGCTACAACACCATACTGTGGTATCAGCAGGTGGAACACACTCTCCTCAGCTACAACACCATACTGTGGTATCAGCAGGTGGAACACACTCTCCCAGCTACAACACCATACTGTGGTATCAGCAGGTGGAACACACTCTCCCCAGCTACAACACCATACTGTGGTATCAGCAGGTGGAACACACTCTCCCCCAGCTACAACACCATACTGTGGTATCAGCAGGTGGAACACACTCTCCCAGCTACAACACCATACTGTGGTTTCAGCAGGTGGAACACACTCTCCTAGCTACAACACCATACTGTGGTATCAGCAGGTGGAACACACTCTCCCCAGCTACAACACCATACTGTGGTATCAGCAGGTGGAACACACTCTCCCCAGCTACAACACCATACTGTGGTATCAGCAGGTGGAACACACTCTCTCTAGCTACAACACCATACTGTGGTATCAGCAGGTGGAACACACTCTCCCCAGCTACAACACCATACTGTTGTATCGGCAGGTGAAGCTGCTCTGATATATCTACCATGATGGGGTAAACCTAGACTGATAGCAGATGTTTTAGACCGCTGCCCCACTAGGGAGGCTCACTCCAAAAAGTTCTTAATGTTTATCAATTGCCTTGCTCAACGTATCAAAATACTAAAATACTAAAATACTACACAGGACTCTTAAAGAAATTAATTGAAATGGTTAATTGTATTTTTTGGATCACAGAGACAATGAGAAAATATGGGGAAAAAACTAGCCATTCAATAAGTCTTGCAAATGGTTTAAGAGCTATCTGACAGACAGGACACAATGTGTGCATTCTGATGGTGTTGAGTCGAGTTTCCTGGATATTAGGTGTACCACAGGGTCAGCATTGGGACCAGTTCTCTTTACTATTCATATTAATAATATTGGTCTTGTATTAAATCCCTTGATATTAATCTGTATGCAGATGATATGGTTATGTGTGCCATAGAACTGATCGTTAAAGCTACAGTGCCTTCAGAAAGTATTTATACCCCTTGACTTCTTCCACATTTTGTTGCGTCCTTAACGTAGGAGATACTGCTAGCTAGCTAGCCAATAGCTAGCCAACGTCTACCGAATAGAACTTCAACAACTGTCTATGATTCCGCTTCGCTCCACAGGTAGTTTCACATTTTCATTTCACTTCATTACAGTACAACGGTTTGATTTGTTTGATCGTAGCTAGCTAGCTACATAGCCGTCTTTGTATCATAGACAATTGTGTAGTCTAGAGCAATTTTCTAGGTTAGCTAGCCAGCTATTGTCGTTCTTTTAACGTAGCGTAGCGTAATCAACACTGCTAGCTAGCCAGCTAGCCCCCGAATAGCAGCACTGTAGAAACTATTCACTCAACGGAACGACTTGATTAGTGTAGTGTCAACAACGCAGCCACTGCCAGCTAGCCTACAAAGTCAACAACGCAGCCACTGCCAGCTAGCCTACTCCAGCAGTACTGTATCATTTCAATCATTTTAGTCAATAAGATTCTGCTACGTAAGCTTAACTTTCTGAACATTCGAGACGTGTAGTCCACTTGTCATTCCAATCTCCTTTGCATTAGCGTAGCCTCTTCTGTAGCCTGTCAACTATGTGTCTATCTATCCCTGTTCTCTCCTCTCTGCACAGACCATACAAACGCGTGGCTGCGGCCACCCTAATCCGGGATCCTCATCTCTCCCAAGTGATCATTCTCTCTCTCTCCCCTTACCCATCTGTCTATCGCCTCCTTTGAATTCCATGCTGTCACAGTTACCAGCCCTTTCAAGCTTAACATCCTTATCATTTATCGCCCTCCAGGTTCCCTCGGAGAGTTCATCAATGAGCTTGATGCCTTGATAAGCTCCTTTCCTGAGGACGGCTCACCTCTCACAGTCCTGGGCGACTTTAACCTCCCCACGTCTACCTTTGACTCATTCCTCTCTGCCTCCTTCTTTCCACTCCTCTCCTCTTTTGACCTCAACCTCTCACCTTCCCCCCCTACTCACAAGGCAGGCAATACGCTCGACCTCATCTTTACTAGATGCTGTTCTTCCACTAACCTCATTGCAACTCCCCTCCAAGTCTCCGACCACTACCTTGTATCCTTTTCCCTCTCGCTCTCATCCAACACTTCCCACACTGCCCCTACTCGGATGGTATCGCGCCGTCCCAACCTTCGCTCTCTCTCCCCGCTACTCTCTCCTCTTCCATCCTATCATCTCTTCCCTCTGCTCATACCTTCTCCAACCTATCTCCTGATTCTGCCTCCTCAACCCTCCTCTCTTCCCTTTCTGCATCCTTTGACTCTCTATGTCCCCTATCCTCCAGGCCGGCTCGGTCCTCCCCTCCCGCTCCGTGGCTCGATGACTCATTGCGAGCTCCCACAGAACAGAGCTCCGGGCAGCCGAGGCGGAAATGGAGGAAAACTCGCCTCCCTGCGGACCTGGCATCCTTTCACTCCCTCCTCTCTACATTTTCCTCCTCTGTCTCTTGCTGCTAAAGCCACTTTCTACCACTCTAAATTCCAAGCATCTGCCTCTAACCCTAGGAAGCTCTTTGCCACCTTCTCCTCCCTCCTGAATCCTCCTCCCCCTCCCCCCCTCCTCCCTCTCTGCAGATGACTTCGTCAACCATTTTGAAAAGAAGGTCGACGACATCCGATCCTCGTTTGCTAAGTCAAACGACACCGCTGGTTCTGCTCACACTGCCCTACCCTGTGCTCTGACCTCTTTCTCCCTCTCTCTCCAGATGAAATCTCGCTTCTTGTGACGGCCGGCCGCCCAACAACCTGCCCGCTTGACCCTATCCCCTCCTCTCTTCTCCAGACCATTTCCGGAGACCTTCTCCCTTACCTCACCTCGCTCATCAACTCATCCCTGACCGCTGGCTACGTCCCTTCCGTCTTCAAGAGAGCGAGAGTTGCACCCCTTCTGAAAAAACCTACACTCGATCCCTCCGATGTCAACAACTACAGACCAGTATCCCTTCTTTCTTTTCTCTCCAAAACTCTTGAACGTGCCGTCCTTGGCCAGCTCTCCCGCTATCTCTCTCAGAATGACCTTCTTGATCCAAATCAGTCAGGTTTCATGACTAGTCATTCAACTGAGACTGCTCTTCTCTGTATCACGGAGGCGCTCCGCACTGCTAAAGCTAACTCTCTCTCCTCTGCTCTCATCCTTCTAGACCTATCGGCTGCCTTCGATACTGTGAACCATCAGATCCTCCTCTCCACCCTCTCCGAGTTGGGCATCTCTCGGCGCGGCCCACGCTTGGATTGCGTCCTACCTGACAGGTCGCTCCTACCAGGTGGCGTGGCGAGAATCTGTCTCCTCGCCACGCGCTCTCACCACTGGTGTCCCCCAGGGCTCTGTTCTAGGCCCTCTCCTATTCTCGCTATACACCAAGTCACTTGGCTCTGTCATAACCTCACATGGTCTCTCCTATCATTGCTATGCAGACGACACACAATTAATCTTCTCCTTTCCCCCTTCTGATGACCAGGTGGCGAATCGCATCTCTGCATGTCTGGCAGACATATCAGTGTGGATGGCGGATCACCACCTCAAGCTGAACCTCGGCAAGACGGAGCTGCTCTTCCTCCCGGGGAAGGACTGCCCGTTCCATGATCATGTCACGGTTGACAACTCCATTGTGTCACTCCTCCCAGAGCTGGCTAAAGACCCTTGGCGTGATCTGGTTACCCTGTCGTTCTCCTTCTTTCCCATCAAGGCGGTGGCCCGTTCCTGTAGGTTCATGCTCTGCAACATCCGCAAGTCTGACCCTGCCTCACACAAGACAGCGCAGGTCCTAATCCAGGCACTTGTCATCTCCGTCTGGATTACTGCAACTGCTGTTGGCTGGGCTCCTGCCTGTGCCATTAAGCCCCTACAACTCATCCAGAACGCCGCAGCCCGTCTGTGTTCAACCTTCCCAAGTTCTCTCCACGTCACCCCGCTCCTCCGCTCTCCACTGGCTTCCAGTTGAAGCTCGCATCCGCTACAAGACCATGGTGCTTGCCTACGGAGCTGTGAGGAACGGCACCCGCAGTACCTCCAGGCTCTGATCAGGCCCTACACCAAACAAAGGGCACTGCGTTCATCCACCTCTGGCCTGCTCGCCTCCCTACCACTGATGAAGTACAGTTCCCCGCTCAGCCCAGTCAAAACTGTTCGCTGCTCTGGCCCCCCAATGGTGGAACAAACTCCCTCCGACGCCAGGACAGCGGAGTCAATCACCACCTTCCGGAACACACTGAAACCCCCACCTCTTCCAAGAATACCTAGGATAGGATAAAGTAATCCTTCTCACCCCCCCCCTTAATGATTTAGATGCACTATTGTAAAGTAAACATTTCCACTGATGTCAGAAGGTGAATTCACCAATTTGTAAATTAAGCTCTGGATAAGAGCGTCTGCCAAATGACTTAAATGTAAAATGTAATGTAAGAGCCTGAATTCAAAATTGACTAAATATATTTTTTTGTCACCCATGCACACCCATTACCCCTTAATGACAATGTGAAAAAAATGTATTTAAAAATGTTTGCAAATGCATTGTAAATGACATACAGAAATATCTCATTTACATAAGTATCAACACCTCTGGGGATTTACAAACGTTTTGGCATCACTGTTCCTTCTTCATGTTAATCAATGCTCGACAACAATTTTCAGTTCTTGCCATAGGTTTTCATGCAGATTTATGTCAAATCTGTAACTTGGCTTCTCAGGAACATTAGCAGATTTTCCTCTAAGATTTTGCGAGTGCTTAGCGCCACACCGTTTATTTTTATCCTGAAAAACTCCCCAGTCCTTAATGATTACAAGCACACCCATAACATGAGGCAGCCACCACTAAGCTTGAAAATATGGAGAGTTGTACTCAGTAATGTGTATTATCGGATTTGCCCCAAACATAACACGGTTGTTGCTATCGTGCTCTAATGTGACTAGAATGACGTTGTATACGACAGCCAACTTTCCGGGACATAAACATGTCTGACATTGGCAGAAAGCTTAAATTATTGTTAATCTAACAGCAGTGTCCAATTAACAGCAGCTATTAGAGTGAACAAATACCATGCTATTGTTTGAGGAGAGTGCACAACAATTCACA
>NW_027001177.1:0-7817 GCF_036934945.1 Oncorhynchus masou masou
TATACTGTATCTATTGTTGATAAGGTTATTAGTCATGCTAGATGTATCCAGTCAGCAGATATACTGTATCTATTGTTGATAAGGTTATTAGTCATGCTAGATGTTTCAGTCAGTCAGCAGATATACTGTATCTATTGTTGATAAGGTTATTAGTCATGCTAGATGTATCCAGTCAGCAGATATACTGTATCTATTGTTGATAAGGTTATTAGTCATGCTAGATGTATCCAGTCAGCAGATATACTGTATCTATTGTTGATAAGGTTATTAGTCATGCTAGATGTATCCAGTCAGCAGCAGATATACTGTATCTATTGTTGATAAGGTTATTAGTCATGCTAGATGTATCCAGTCAGCAGATATACTGTATCTATTGTTGATAAGGTTATTAGTCATGCTAGATGTATCCAGTCAGCAGATATACTGTATCTATTGTTGATAAGGTTATTAGTCATGCTAGATGTATCCAGTCAGCAGATATACTGTATCTATTGTTGATAAGGTTATTAGTCATGCTAGATGTATCCAGTCAGCAGATATACTGTATCTATTGTTGATAAGGTTATTAGTCATGCTAGATGTATCCAGTCAGCAGATATACTGTATCTATTGTTGATAAGGTTATTAGTCATGCTAGATGTATCCAGTCAGCAGATATACTGTATCTATTGTTGATAAGGTTATTAGTCATGCTAGATGTATCCAGTCAGCAGATATACTGTATCTATTGTTGATAAGGTTATTAGTCATGCTAGATGTATCCAGTCAGCAGATATACTGTATCTATTGTTGATAAGGTTATTAGTCATGCTAGATGTATCCAGTCAGCAGATATACTGTATCTATTGTTGATAAGGTTATTAGTCATGCTAGATGTATCCAGTCAGCAGATATACTGTATCTATTGTTGATAAGGTTATTAGTCATGCTAGATGTATCCAGTCAGCAGCAGATATACTGTATCTATTGTTGATAAGGTTATTAGTCATGCTAGATGTATCCAGTCAGCAGATATACTGTATCTATTGTTGATAAGGTTATTAGTCATGCTAGATGTATCCAGTCAGCAGATATACTGTATCTATTGTTGATAAGGTTATTAGTCATGCTAGATGTATCCAGTCAGCAGATATACTGTATCTATTGTTGATAAGGTTATTAGTCATGCTAGATGTATCCAGTCAGCAGATATACTGTATCTATTGTTGATAAGGTTATTAGTCATGCTAGATGTATCCAGTCAGCAGATATACTGTATCTATTGTTGATAAGGTTATTAGTCATGCTAGATGTATCCAGTCAGCAGATATACTGTATCTATTGTTGATAAGGTTATTAGTCATGCTAGATGTATCCAGTCAGCAGATATACTGTATCTATTGTTGATAAGGTTATTAGTCATGCTAGATGTATCCAGTCAGCAGATATACTGTATCTATTGTTGATAAGGTTATTAGTCATGCTAGATGTATCCAGTCAGCAGATATACTGTATCTATTGTTGATAAGGTTATTAGTCGTGCTAGATGTATCAGTCAATAACGAATATACTGTATCTATTGTTGATAAGGTTATTAGTCATGCTAGATGTATCCAGTCAGCAGATATACTGTATCTATTGTTGATAAGGTTATTAGTCATGCTAGATGTATCCAGTCAACAGATATACTGTATCTATTGTTGATAAGGTTATTAGTCGTACTAGATGTATCCAGTCAGCAGATATACTGTATCTATTGTTGATAAGGTTATTAGTCATGCTAGATGTATCCAGTCAGCAGCAGATATACTGTATCTATTGTTGATAAGGTTATTAGTCATGCTAGATGTATCAGTCAGCAGCAGATATGCTGTATCTATTGTTGATAAGGTTATTAGTCATGCTAGAGCTATCAGTCAGCAGATATACTGTATCTATTGTTGATAAGGTTATTAGTCATGCTAGATGTATCCAGTCAGCAGATATACTGTATCTATTGTTGATAGTTGTGGTCATGCTAGATGTATCAGTCTGCAGATCATGCTAGATGTTATTAGTCAGTATCAGTCAGCAGATATACTGTATCTATTGTTGATAAGGTTATTAGTCATGCTAGATGTATCCAGTCAGCAGATATACTGTATCTATTGTTGATAAGGTTATTAGTCATGCTAGATGTATCCAGTCAGCAGATATACTGTATCTATTGTTGATAAGGTTATTAGTCATGCTAGATGTATCCAGTCAGCAGATATACTGTATCTATTGTTGATAAGGTTATTAGTCATGCTAGATGTATCAGTCAGCAGATATACTGTATCTATTGTTGATAAGGTTATTAGTCATGCTAGATGTATCCAGTCCAGCAGATATACTGTATCTATTGTTGATAAGGTTATTAGTCATGCTAGATGTATCAGTCAGCAGATATACTGTATCTATTGTTGATAAGGTTATTAGTCATGCTAGATGTATCCAGTCAGCAGATATACTGTATCTATTGTTGATAAGGTTATTAGTCATGCTAGATGTATCCAGTCAGCAGATATACTGTATCTATTGTTGATAAGGTTATTAGTCATGCTAGATGTATCCAGTCAGCAGCAGATATACTGTATCTATTGTTGATAAGGTTATTAGTCATGCTAGATGTATCCAGTCAGCAGATATACTGTATCTATTGTTGATAAGGTTATTAGTCATGCTAGATGTATCCAGTCAGCAGATATACTGTATCTATTGTTGATAAGGTTATTAGTCATGCTAGATGTATCCAGTCAGCAGATATACTGTATCTATTGTTGATAAGGTTATTAGTCATGCTAGATGTATCCAGTCAGCAGCAGATATACTGTATCTATTGTTGATAAGGTTATTAGTCATGCTAGATGTATCCAGTCAGCAGCAGATATACTGTATCTATTGTTGATAAGGTTATTAGTCATGCTAGATGTATCCAGTCAGCAGATATACTGTATCTATTGTTGATAAGGTTATTAGTCATGCTAGATGTATCCAGTCAGCAGATATACTGTATCTATTGTTGATAAGGTTATTAGTCATGCTAGATGTATCCAGTCAGCAGATATACTGTATCTATTGTTGATAAGGTTATTAGTCATGCTAGATGTATCAGTCAGCAGATATACTGTATCTATTGTTGATAAGGTTATTAGTCATGCTAGATGTATCCAGTCAGCAGCAGATATACTGTATCTATTGTTGATAAGGTTATTAGTCATGCTAGATGTATCAGTCAGCAGATATACTGTATCTATTGTTGATAAGGTTATTAGTCATGCTAGATGTATCCAGTCAGCAGATATACTGTATCTATTGTTGATAAGGTTATTAGTCATGCTAGATGTATCAGTCAGCAGATATACTGTATCTATTGTTGATAAGGTTGTGGTCATGCTAGATGTCAGCAGATATACTGTATCTATTGTTGATAAGGTTATTAGTCATGCTAGATGTATCCAGTCAGCAGATATACTGTATCTATTGTTGATAAGGTTATTAGTCATGCTAGATGTATCAGTCAGCAGCAGATATACTGTATCTATTGTTGATAAGGTTATTAGTCATGCTAGATGTATCCAGTCAGCAGATATACTGTATCTATTGTTGATAAGGTTATTAGTCATGCTAGATGTATCCAGTCAGCAGATATACTGTATCTATTGTTGATAAGGTTATTAGTCATGCTAGATGTATCCAGTCAGCAGATATACTGTATCTATTGTTGATAAGGTTATTAGTCATGCTAGATGTATCAGTCAGCAGATATACTGTATCTATTGTTGATAAGGTTATTAGTCATGCTAGATGTATCAGTCAGCAGATATACTGTATCTATTGTTGATAAGGTTATTAGTCATGCTAGATGTATCCAGTCAGCAGATATACTGTATCTATTGTTGATAAGGTTATTAGTCATGCTAGATGTATCCAGTCAGCAGATATACTGTATCTATTGTTGATAAGGTTATTAGTCATGCTAGATGTATCCAGTCAGCAGATATACTGTATCTATTGTTGATAAGGTTATTAGTCATGCTAGATGTATCCCAGTCAGCAGATATACTGTATCTATTGTTGATAAGGTTATTAGTCATGCTAGATGTATCAGTCAGCAGCAGATATACTGTATCTATTGTTGATAAGGTTATTAGTCATGCTAGATGTATCAGTCAGCAGATATACTGTATCTATTGTTGATAAGGTTATTAGTCATGCTAGATGTATCCAGTCCATATATACTGTATCTATTGTTGATAAGGTTATTAGTCATGCTAGATGTATCCAGTCAGCAGATATACTGTATCTATTGTTGATAAGGTTATTAGTCATGCTAGATGTATCAGTCAGCAGATATACTGTATCTATTGTTGATAAGGTTATTAGTCATGCTAGATGTATCCAGTCAGCAGATATACTGTATCTATTGTTGATAAGGTTATTAGTCATGCTAGATGTATCCAGTCAGCAGATATACTGTATCTATTGTTGATAAGGTTATTAGTCATGCTAGATGTATCCAGTCAGCAGATATACTGTATCTATTGTTGATAAAGGTTATTAGTCATGCTAGATGTATCAGTCAGCAGATATACTGTATCTATTGTTGATAAGGTTATTAGTCATGCTAGATGTATCAGTCAGCAGCAGATATACTGTATCTATTGTTGATAAGGTTATTAGTCATGCTAGATGTATCCAGTCAGCAGATATACTGTATCTATTGTTGATAAGGTTTATTAGTCATGCTAGATGTATCCAGTCAGCAGATATACTGTATCTATTGTTGATAAGGTTATTAGTCATGCTAAGATGTATCCAGTCAGCAGCAGATATACTGTATCTATTGTTGATAAGGTTATTAGTCATGCTAGATGTATCCAGTCAGCAGATATACTGTATCTATTGTTGATAGGAGTCATGCTAGATGTATCCAGTCATCAGATATCCTGTATCTATTGTTGAGGTTAGTCATCCAGTCAGCAGATATACTGTATCTATTGTTGATAAGGTTATTAGTCATGCTAGATGTATCCAGTCAGCAGATATACTGTATCTATTGTTGATAAGGTTATTAGTCATGCTAGATGTATCCAGTCAGCAGATATACTGTATCTATTGTTGATAAGGTTATTAGTCATGCTAGATGTATCCAGTCAGCAGCAGATATACTGTATCTATTGTTGATAAGGTTATTAGTCATGCTAGATGTATCCAGTCAGCAGATATACTGTATCTATTGTTGATAAGGTTATTAGTCATGCTAGATGTATCCAGTCAGCAGATATACTGTATCTATTGTTGATAAGGTTATTAGTCATGCTAGATGTATCCAGTCAGCAGATATACTGTATCTATTGTTGATAAGGTTATTAGTCATGCTAGAGCTATCCAGTCAGCAGATATACTGTATCTATTGTTGATAAGGTTATTAGTCATGCTAGATGCATCCAGTCAGCAGATATACTGTATCTATTGTTGATAAGGTTATTAGTCATGCTAGATGTATCAGTCAGCAGATATACTGTATCTATTGTTGATAAAGGTTATTAGTCATGCTAGATGTATAGTCAGCAGATATACTGTATCTATTGTTGATAAGGTTATTAGTCATGCTAGATGTATCAGTCAGCAGATATACTGTATCTATTGTTGATAAGGTTATTAGTCATGCTAGATGTATCAGTCAGCAGATATACTGTATCTATTGTTGATAAGGTCATTATTAGTCATGCTAGATGTTATTATCCAGTCAGTCAGCAGATATACTGTATCTATTGTTGATAAGGTTATTAGTCATGCTAGATGTATCAGTCAGCAGCAGATATACTGTATCTATTGTTGATAAGGTTATTAGTCATGCTAGATGTATCCAGTCAGCAGATATACTGTATCTATTGTTGATAAGGTTATTAGTCATGCTAGATGTATCCAGTCCTTAGATATACTGTATCTATTGTTGATAAGGTTATTAGTCATGCTAGATGTATCCAGTCAGCAGCAGATATACTGTATCTATTGTTGATAAGGTTATTAGTCATGCTAGATGTATCAGTCAGCAGCAGATATACTGTATCTATTGTTGATAAGGTTATTAGTCATGCTAGATGTATCAGTCAGCAGATATACTGTATCTATTGTTGATAAGGTTATTAGTCATGCTAGATGTATCCAGTCTGACAGATATACTGTATCTATTGTTGATAAGGTTATTAGTCATGCTAGAGCTATCCAGTCAGCAGAAATACTGTATCTATTGTTGATAAGGTTATTAGTCATGCTAGATGTATCCAGTCAGCAGATATACTGTATCTATTGTTGATAAGGTTATTAGTCATGCTAGATGTATCAGTCAGCAGATATACTGTATCTATTGTTGATAAGGTTATTAGTCATGCTAGATGTATCCAGTCAGCAGATATACTGTATCTATTGTTGATAAGGTTATTAGTCATGCTAGATGTATCCAGTCAGCAGATATACTGTATCTATTGTTGATAAGGTTATTAGTCATGCTAGAGCTATCCAGTCAGCAGATATACTGTATCTATTGTTGATAAGGTTATTAGTCATGCTAGATGTATCAGTCAGCAGCAGATACTGTATCTATTGTTGATAAGGTTATTAGTCATGCTAGATGTATCCAGTCAGCAGATATACTGTATCTATTGTTGATAAGGTTATTAGTCATGCTAGATGTATCCAGTCAGCAGATATACTGTATCTATTGTTGATAAGGTTATTAGTCATGCTAGATGTATCCAGTCAGCAGATATACTGTATCTATTGTTGATAAGGTTATTAGTCATGCTAGATGTATCCAGTCAGCAGATATACTGTATCTATTGTTGATAAGGTTATTAGTCATGCTAGATGTATCCAGTCAGCAGATATACTGTATCTATTGTTGATAAGGTTATTAGTCATGCTAGATGTATCCAGTCAGCAGATATACTGTATCTATTGTTGATAAGGTTATTAGTCATGCTAGATGTATCCAGTCAGCAGCAGATATACTGTATCTATTGTTGATAAGGTTATTAGTCATGCTAGATGTATCCAGTCAGCAGATATACTGTATCTATTGTTGATAAGGTTATTAGTCATGCTAGATGTATCCAGTCAGCAGATATACTGTATCTATTGTTGATAAGGTTATTAGTCATGCTAGATGTATCCAGTCAGCAGATATACTGTATCTATTGTTGATAAGGTTATTAGTCATGCTAGATGTATCCAGTCAGCAGATATACTGTATCTATTGTTGATAAGGTTATTAGTCATGCTAGATGTATCCAGTCAGCAGATATACTGTATCTATTGTTGATAAGGTTATTAGTCATGCTAGATGTATCCAGTCAGCAGATATACTGTATCTATTGTTGATAAGGTTATTAGTCATGCTAGATGTATCCAGTCAGCAGATATACTGTATCTATTGTTGATAAGGTTATTAGTCATGCTAGATGTATCCAGTCAGCAGATATACTGTATCTATTGTTGATAAGGTTATTAGTCATGCTAGATGTATCCAGTCAGTAGATATACTGTATCTATTGTTGATAAGGTTATTAGTCATGTTAGATGTATCCAGTCAGCAGATATACTGTATCTATTGTTGATAGTCATGCTAGATGTATCCAGTCAGCAGATATACTGTATCTATTGTTGATAAGGTTATTAGTCATGCTAGATGTATCCAGTCAGCAGATATACTGTATCTATTGTTGATAAGGTTATTAGTCATGCTAGATGTATCCAGTCAGCAGATATACTGTATCTATTGTTGATAAGGTTATTAGTCATGCTAGATGTAT
>NW_027001178.1:0-7816 GCF_036934945.1 Oncorhynchus masou masou
AATGATCCAGGGAACCAAATGATTTGGGTGGATCCCATTCTCCTTATAATGCTGTGAAAGGATCCAGGGAACCAAGTGATTTGGGTGGATCCCATTCTCCTTATAATGCTGTGAAAGGATCCAGGGAACCAAGTGATTTGGGTGGATCACATTCTCCTTATAATGCTGTGAAAGGATCCAGGAAACCAAGTGATTTGGGTGGATCCCATTCTCCTTATAAAACTTTGTTTCCAGAAGGTATCAACATTGTCAGTAAATGAGCTGTAATAGTCTGGTAGCCAGTTATGGAGGGATACAAGTCTGTAGAACTGTTCAATGCCACGATTTGGGGAGGGCAGAGGGCCAGATATTATGGGGCGTTTGTTGGTGTCAAGCAGAGACCCAATCAGTTGTTTAAAATCCATCTTCAGATGTTCTGAGCTGCCCTTCATAATGTCTTTGAATCCCACCTGAAATACGATAGACTCAATTTCCTGATGCAGGTTTATAATGTTTGGGAGCAGATTATTGATGTCCTGTACTCGTGCTCCTGGATAGCACAACGTTTTTGCTCCAGGGACTGAGACATTTCTCACCATTCAACTGTCTAATACAGCAGCCGGAGAAGGGAACAGAGAAGTCTGCCCATTCCTACCACTCACACAATTCGTTGAACCTTTCCACGGGCCCACGAGAAGCAGGATAGAGTGCGCCCCCGCGATAGGTCTAGACCTTCAGGCAGTGCCCGGTCAGATCCAAAGAGAGGGGAAGGAGTCGAACTCGGCGGCAAAGCTGCTGCTGGCGTCAGTGTAGTTGGGAGTCCGCCATCGCAGACACAGGCAATTCCATCGATGAAGGCGCCGGTAGATCAGGCACCAATGGGAGCGAAGCTATTCCTTATATCAATCTGGTCCGAACGAACCTCGCTGATCACCTACTTCACGACAAGATGGAGGAGGAGAAGCAGATGGAGAAGACTTCCTTGGCAGGCTCGTTCCAGGTAGCACAGGCCAGTCAGATATGGACAGATGACAAGGCAGGGAAGCATCATCCATCAGCCCCGAGCGGCATCCATTGGAGTTGAGAACTAGAAAGTTCCAATATTAATTTCCCCCATAAGTTCGAGCAAAATTGACATTTGCTTGCGAAGGATAGTCACCTCATTCCTGTAATCCTCCGCTAGCAAACAATTGCCACATTGGAAGTCTGCATTGTCAATATTGTCCCGGACAAGAGCGCAATAAACATAGCTTCTACAGCGTTGGAAATGTTAGTTAGCTATTCCAGGCAAAGCGAGCTCCATTGCAACTTAGCTAGCTAGCTGGTAGCATGTGTTGACACTAACACATAAATAAATAAGAACTCAAGTAAAACTGGGGAAACAGCAGGCTGAAACAACAGGTTGAGGCGCAGGAGGTATCCGAGTTTGTCTCTCAAATACATTGTTAGTTATTGGTTAGCGAGCTAGCAAATTTTTATTGCCTATTATCAAATGACTTGACTTGAGTCAAAACAAGACAGGGTATCAATAACACGATGAAACGAGCCACCCACAATTCCCCACATGGCATCTTTGTGTCATTGTTGCAAGCGATCTGCCCGTTCAGAACCATAAACCACGCGGCCTTCTGCCCCATTGAGGCGTGCACATCGTTTTATGTGAAGTTGTCAACTAACTCGTCTATATCGTTTCCATTAGGCCGTCTGGGAGTGCGGGCAGTGCCAGTGAGGTCATTTCCGTTTTGAAGCAGTCAGATGTTTGAGGTATAAAGACAAGGTTGGTGCTTTACTGCCACCTGCAGTTATAGAATGTTTGTTCACAGGTATAATTCATTGGCTGATCCCTCCTGATGACCTGGATGGAATCATGTGAACCTTCCGTAACCCACAGGAAGTCCCACTAAGTTGAGTTCTTCAATGGTGAAAGTCCTCAATGGTGCTGCCCTTGCTAATACAGGCTTTTGGCCAGAAGAGGCCTCTATCATTCTCGACAAGATCACTTATTGTATACCTCCCCATCACCTCTCCCTGACCATCACCTCTCCCTGACCATCACCTCTCCCTGACCATCTCATTCACCTCGCCCTCCCCATCAACTCGCCATCACCACGACCTCACCCCTCTCCATCGGGGTGGTGCGGTCAGCACAACACAGTTTCTTCACCCGTCTCCTCGAGTTTCTTCACCCGTCTCCTCGAGTTTCTTCACCCGTCTCCTCGAGTTTCTTCACCCGTCTCCTCGAGTTTCTTCACCCGTCTCCTCGAGTTTCTTCACCCGTCTCCTCGAGTTTCTTCACCCGTCTCCTCGAGTTTCTTCACCCGTCTCCTCGAGTTTCTTCACCCGTCTCCTCAAGGTCTGCGCCTGTGCATTGATTATCGAGGTCTCAATGAAGTCACGGTCAGGTACAGTTACCTCTTATCGCCACGGTGATTGAGTCAATGCACGGGGCGCGCTTCTTCACAAAACTGGATCTCAGGAGTGCGTACAACCTGGTGCGTATCCCGAGAGGGAGACGAGTGGAAGATGGCATTTAGTACCACATCAGGGCGTTTTGAGTACCTCATCGTGCCGTATGGGTTGATGAATGATCCATCAGTCTTCCAATCCTTGGTAGATGAGTTTTATGTTTCCTCCTGCTCAGTGTGCGCCCAGTGCAAGGCTCCTAGACACCTGCCCAGAGAGAAGTTACAACCCTTACCCGTTCCACAACGGCTATGAAAGTCAACCAGAAGCAGTTTTTCAGTCTCTCTGAGTTAGTGATGGCTGTTTCACAGTGTGATGGCCTTGAGATAGAGAAGCTGTTAAACAGCTTCTCTATCTCAAGGCCCTCAGACTGTTAAACAGCTTCTCTATCTCAAGGCCCTCAGACTGTTAAACAGCTTCTATCTCAAGGCCATCAGACTGTTAAACAGCTTCTCTATCTCAAGGCCCTCAGACTGTTAAACAGCTTCTCTATCTCAAGGCCCTCAGACTGTTAAACAGCTTCTCTATCTCAAGGCCATCAGACTGTTAAACAGCTTCTCTACCTCAAGGCCATCAGACTGTTAAACAGCTTCTCTATCTCAAGGCCCTCAGACTGTTAAACAGCTTCTCTATCTCAAGGCCCTCAGACTGTTAAACAGCTTCTCTATCTCAAGGCCCTCAGACTGTTAAACAGCTTCTCTATCTCAAGGCCATCAGACTGTTAAACAGCTTCTACCTCAAGGCCCTCAGACTGTTAAACAGCTTCTCTATCTCAAGGCCATCAGACTGTTAAACAGCTTCTCTACCTCAAGGCCCTCAGACTGTTAAACAGCTTCTCCATCTCAAGGCCATCAGACTGTTAAACAGCTTCTATCTCAAGGCCCTCAGACTGTTAAACAGCTTCTCTATCTCAAGGCCATCAGACTGTTAAACAGCTTCTCTATCTCAAGGCCCTCAGACTGTTAAACAGCTTCTCTATCTCAAGGCCCTCAGACTGTTAAACAGCTTCTCTATCTCAAGGCCCTCAGACTGTTAAACAGCTTCTCTATCTCAAGGCCATCAGACTGTTAAACAGCTTCTCTATCTCAAGGCCATCAGACTGTTAAACAGCTTCTACCTCAAGGCCCCACTCAGACTGTTAAACAGCTTCTATCTCAAGGCCATCAGACTGTTAAACAGCTTCTCTACCTCAAGGCCCTCAGACTGTTAAACAGCTTCTCCATCTCAAGGCCATCAGACTGTTAAACAGCTTCTATCTCAAGGCCCTCAGACTGTTAAACAGCTTCTCTATCTCAAGGCCATCAGACTGTTAAACAGCTTCTCTATCTCAAGGCCCTCAGACTGTTAAACAGCTTCTATCTCAAGGCCCTCAGACTGTTCTCTATCTCAAGGCCCTCAGACTGTTAAACAGCTTCTCTATCTCAAGGCCCTCAGACTGTTAAACAGCTTCTCTATCTCAAGGCCATCAGACTGTTAAACAGCTTCTCTATCTCAAGGCCCTCAGACTGTTGTCTATCTCAAGGCCCTCAGACTGTTAAACACTCTATCTCAAGGCCATCAGACTGTTAAACAGCTTCTATCTCAAGGCCCTCAGACTGTTTAAACAGCTTCTCTATCTCAAGGCCCTCAGACTGTTAAACAGCTTCTCTATCTCAAGGCCCTCAGACTGTTAAACAGCTTCTCTATCTCAAGGTCTCTCAGACTGTTAAACAGCTTCTCTATCTCAAGGCCCTCAGACTGTTAAACAGCTTCTCTATCTCAAGGCCCTCAGACTGTTAAACAGCTTCTATCTCAAGGCCCTCACTGTTAAACAGCTTCTCTATCTCAAGGCTCAGAAGCTGTTTAACAGTCTATCTCAAGGCCATCAGACTGTTAAACAGCCACCACTAACACAGCAGCAGCCTTTCTACTAGTCACTTTAATAATCGCCATATAACTTGTATTACTCATCTCATATGTATAATACAGTATTTTATACCATCTATTGTATCTTACCTATGCCGCTCGGCCATCAGCTCATCCATATATTTATATGTACATATTCTTATTCCATCCATTTACTTAGATTTGTGTGTATTGGGTCGTTGTTGTGGAAATTGTTAGATTACTTGTTAGATATTACTGCACGGTCGGAACTAGAAGCACAAGCATTTAGCTACACTCACAATAACATCTGCTAACCATGTGTATGTGACCATTAACATCTGCTAACCATGTGACCATTAACATCTGCTAACCATGTGACCATTAACATCTGCTAACCATGTGACCATTAACATCTGCTAACCATGTGACCATTAACATCTGCTAACCATGTGACCATTAACATCTGCTAACCATGTGACCATTAACATCTGCTAACCATGTGACCATTAACATCTGCTAACCATGTGACCATTAACCTCTTACATCTATGGGGGCGCTATTTCATTTTTGGATGAAAAACGTTCCCGTTTTAAACAAGATATTTTGTCACAAAAAGATGCTCGACTATGCATATAATTGATAGCATTCGAAAGAAAACACTCTGACGTGTCCAGAACGACCAAGATATTCTCTGTGCGTGCCCTAGAACGTGAGCTTCAGGCAAAACCAAGATGAGATGGCATCCAGGAAATGAGCAGGATTTTGAGGCTCTGTTTTCCATTTCTCCTTTATATGGCTGTGAATGCGAGAGGAATGAGCCTGCCCTTTCTGTCGTTTCCCCAAGGTGTCTGCAGCATTGTGACGTATTTGTAGGCAGATCATTGGAAGATTGACCATAAGAGACCACATTTACCAGGTGTCCGCCCGGTGTCCTGCGCCCGAAATTGGTGCGCAAAAAGTCACCTGCCAGTATTTTTCCATGGGATACAGAGGAAAGCAAGCTTCCACGAACTGCATATCAATGAAGAGATATGTGAAAAAACACCTTGAGGATTGGATTCCAAACAACGTTTGCCATGTTTCGGTCGATATTATGTAGTTAATCCGGAAAACGTTTTACGTTGTAGGTGACTGAATTTTCGGTTCGTTTCGGTAGCCAGACGCAATGTAGAAAACGGAACGATTTCTCCTACACACAGACGCTTTCAGGAAAAACTGCGCATTTGGTATGTAACTGAGAGTCTCCTCATTGAAAACATCAGAAGCTCTTCAAAGGTAAATGATTTTATTTATTTGGTTATCTGGTTTTTGTGAAAATGTTGCGTGCTAAATGCTACTCAAAATGCTATGCTAGCTTTGCATACTCTTACACAAATTAGTCAATTTCTATGGTTCAAAAGCATATTTTGAAAATCTGAGATGACAGTGTTGTTAAGAAAAGGCTAAGCTTGAGAGCAGACGCATTATTTTCATTTTATTTGCGATTTTCAGAAATCGTTAACGTTGCGTTATGCTAATGAGCCTGAGGCTTTAGTCACAAACCCGGATCCGGGATGGGGAGTTTCAAGAAGTTAACATCTGCTAACCATGTGACCATTAACATCTGCTAACCATGTGACCATTAACATCTACTAACCATGTGTATATGAAAAATGTGATGTGATTTGATCACTATCACCCTTCCATCACCTCTCTATAGCCTTGTGAATCCTCCTCCACTGTGGGTAGTTGGCCTCTGATTCGAACCCTCCTCCCCGTGCCTTGGCCTGCTGCGCCACGCTGACGGTACGCGTGTCGATGATGTAGCCCCGTTTCCCTGCCCGCAACGTGGCGTTGATCAACTTCTCGTCTTCCTTACAGCGACGCCCGTTGGTGCCGGTCAGCGGCTGGCCTGAACAGCATCATCACCTGGTGACAGAGAGCGAATCAGGGACTAGAGGTCAGGGGTCAAGCAGACACCACAGAGAAAGACAGAAATTGAGCATCTTGATTGGTTAATTAGGTTGTTATATTTTTCACTCAAGTCACTGAATAAAAATGCCTGCTAAGTGACTAAAATGTAAATGTATTTATGTTATACGTGCTACTGAACATACAGAAAGATTAGACTTTTACGACCTCTGAAAGGCTTGAAGGACATTGCCGGCCAAAAACAATCACACCGGCTGTATTTCTGTATTATGAAAGTGTATACCAGTCTCTTTCACTCTTCCTATTCAAGGCTTCGTCTCTATCATTTATTTAATATCTCAATGTTCAAAGTTTAGCCGATTCCAACTAATATTGATTGATGACATGCAATTTTTTATTTTTTTTTTTTTTTGCAACAATGGACTAATGATGCAAATACCAAAAGACAGTTTTTGGGTGGAGTTTCCCTTTAAGATCAGACTCAAATAGACCAATTCAGTTGGGGTTTATAATACCTTGAAAAGCCTAAAGACCTCAAGTCATTCTGCCACATAAATTATGAACATGGTAGACGCAGAACACTTCTCTACGGTGAACTACATTGACTATAAACTCAATTTCCCATGGTGCCGTGCACTCCTCTCACCATGCCGTTCTTCTTGTGATAGTAGCTGAGTACGGGGAAGCCCCCCGTGGCGGAAGGCGGCAGCTTTCCTTAGGGTGTCGTCATCCACATCTTTAGGTACGGCCACCAGAGGAGGGTAGGAGGAACACACACTGTAGTCCTTATTCACATCACTCAGACGCCACTCTTCAGTCTAGGAGAGATGGATGGAGGGAGGAGAGGAGGGGGGGGAGGGATGGATGGAGAGGAGAGGAGCGAGGGATGGAGGGAGAGGAGCGAGGATGGATGGAGAGGAGCGATGGAGAGGGATGGAGAGGAGCGAAGGATGGAGATGTGGAGAGGAGAGAGATGAGATGGAGGGAGAGGAAGGGATGGAGATAGGAGAGGAGAGGGAGGGATGGAGAGGAGAGGTGATGGATGGAGAGGAGGGATGGCGGGAGAGGATGGGAGGGATGGCGAGAGGGAGGGGATGGATGGAGAGGAGGGAGGGATGGAGAGGAGGGAGGGATGGATGGAGTGGAGAGGGATGGATGGAGAGGAGGGATGGATGGAGAGGAGGGATGGATGGATGGAGGAGAGTGATGGATGGAGAGGAGCGAGGGATGGATGGAGAGGAGCGAGGGATGGATGGAGAGGAGGGATGATGGATGGAGAGGAGGGATGATGGATGGAGAGGAGGGATGATGGATGGAGAGGAGGGATGATGGATGGAGAGGAGGGATGATGGATGGAGAGGAGGGATGATGGATGGAGAGGGGATGATGGATGGAGAGGGGATGATGGATGGAGAGGAGGGATGATGGATGGAGAGGAGGGATGGAGGATGGAGAGGAGGGATGGGTGGAGAGGAGGGATGGGTGGAGAGGAGGGATGGGTGGATGGGTGGAGAGGAGGGATGGGTGGATGGGTGGAGAGGAGGGATGGGTGGAGAGGAGGGATGGGTGGAGAGGAGGGATGGGTGGAGAGGAGGGA
>NW_027001179.1:0-7816 GCF_036934945.1 Oncorhynchus masou masou
TCCTGAATCTGTGTTTGCCTGTGTTTCTGTCCTGGAGTGTATAAGCCTGGTGTCCTGGAACGCACCCTGTCTGGGTGCCGGGCGAATTAGCTTGCTGGGAGATCGATGTTCACCCGCACCTGTATCCCATCGGCAATCTGCACACCTGTCCTGATCATCACCTCTCCCTTCAAAAGCTCTGACCTGACATCATTCCCTGCGGATCGTTAGCCATGAACAGTATGTTGTGCCCACGAACCAGCCTCCAGTTTTACAGAGTTGTTTTGTTTTATTTGTTTTATGCCTTGCTTGCCTTTAACTTACCGCCGTTTGTTTTGTCTACAGCCATTCACCCGGAATCCATACCCCAGCCCTGTCTGCTCGTCGCCAGTGTGTTGTTATCCATTGATCTGCCTATCCACTCCCATCAACCCACCTCCGCTGCCCGCTCCTCCACCCGGAACTATCTACCTCCACGTTCTCATTGATTAATAAATATTCACCATCATTATACTCACCTTGTCCTGGTCTGCTTCTGGGTCCAATTCTGGTAAACCCTGACAGAACGATCCGGCCAGTGATGAACCCAGCGGACCTGGACTCCGTTTGCCATACAATTACCCAGCAGGAGAAGATGTTGGGACAACACAACATGGCGCTACACGAGATAGCGGGTTCAATCCGGGAACTTATCGGATAGATTAACGAGTATCCAGGATCAGCTCAGGTTGATCATCCACCACCTGTTTCACCCATATCACCTGCCGATTCAGGAGCTGGTTCCTTCAGGTGAGCCCAAGGTTCTGACACCGGATAAGTACGAGGGAGATCTGGGAGGATGCCGTTCATTTCTTTTACAGTGTGGGTTAGTTTTTGATCTGCAGCCCTACTCTTACACCACAGATAAGGCTAGGATAGCTTTTGTTATTGAGCTGCTGCGTGGTAGCGCTCTGGAATGGGCTTCAGCTGTTTGGAACGACGGGACACATGCATGACGTCATACCAGGGTTTCACGGCAGAGATGAGAAAGCTTTTTGACCATCCAGTCTGAGGTAAGGACGTAGCTAAACGTTTGTTCTCTCTTCGCCAAGGAGCTCGCAGTGTGGCAGACTTTGTGATAGAATTCAGGGCATTGGCTGTGGAGAGTGGTTGGAATGAGGAATCACTACAAGCGGTTTTTTACCAGGGGTTGTCGGAGCAACTCAAGGACGAGCTGATCTCCTATCCAGAGCCTAGTGACCTAGATAGTTTGGTCACCTTAGCTATTCGGGTAGATAATAGAGTCCGAGAGAGAATTAGGGAGAAGCAGTTCGGTCCATCTAATCAATCTGAGACTCGGTTACCATTCGGGTCAGGAAGTGGACCAGAACGGGTTGATCATTTTCCCTCACACGGGATTAGTGGAGGAGTCCTGCCGCCAAATCCTGAACCTATGCAAGTGGGGCGGCACGGGTTAACTAAGGACGAGCGCCAACGTAGATGTGAGACCAACAGCTGCCTCTACTGTGGTAGTTCGGGACATTACATCTCCGTTTGTCCTCAGCGCCCGTTAAACTGCTCGGCTCGTTAAGTTTGGGAGGTTTGTTAGCGAGCCAGTTTCAACCTCTCAAGAGCCCTGTCAGACCTCGTTTTCCTGCTACCCTCATAAATAAGAATCAGAGTTTAGCGATTAAAGCTTTCATCGATTCAGGTGCTGATGACAGCTTCATTGATGCCGACTTAGTGGAACAGCTGGGGCTTTCCAAGGAGCAATTACCGGAAGCCATTGAAGCAACCACTCTGAACGGCAGTAGTCTGGCACGGATCACTATGAGGACTGAACCGGTTAAGATGTTGTTGTCGGGGAATCATTCAGAGGTTATTTCTTTTTTCAGTTTGCCTTCCCCCCCATGTTCCTCTGGTTCTTGGATACCCCTGGCTAAGAGAACACAATCATTCGTTCGATTGGGTGACTGGTAAGGTAACTAGTTGGACCATTGATTGCCATGCGAACTGCCTCAGGACTGCCTGTTCTCATGCTGTCCCAGTTGGGTCAGTGAGTCTGCTCATCCTGATTTGTCCCTGGTTCCTGAAACATATCACGAGTTGGGTGAGGTGTTCAGTAAGCAGAAAGCTCAGTCACGTCCTCCCCACCGACCTTATGATTGTACAATTAAGCTGTTCCCTGGAGCTGCCTTTCCCAAGGGACGGTTACACAGTATTTCTCGACCTGAGCGGGAAGCCCTGGAGACCTACATAAAGGAGTCTCTTGCTGCAGGTCTCATTTGTCCTTCGTCATCACCCTGGGAGCTGGATTTTTTGTGAGTAAGAAGGATGGCTCTTCGACCGTGTATTGATTATCGGGGTTGAATGATATTACAGTCAAGAACAAGTACCCTTGCCCTGATGAGCTCCGCTTTCGATTCTTTACAGGGTGCTACTGTGTTTACGAAGCTTGATCTACGCAATGCGTATCATCTGGTTCGGATCAAAGAGAGGGACGAGTGGTTGACTGGATTCAATACACCTATGGGACATTTAGTGTACCAGGTGATGCCGTTTGGACTTTACAACGCTCCAGCAGGGTTCCAAAGTTTGGTGAATGACGTGCTGAGGGATATGATCGGTCTGTTTGTGTTCGTTTACCTGGATGACATCCTGATTTTCTCCAAGGAGCTTTCCAGCCACATCCAACATGTTAAGCAGGTCCTGCAGCGGTTATTGGAGAACCGTCTGTTTGTGAAGGCAGAGAAGTGTGATTTTCACGCCCACACTACATCCTTCCTCGGGTACATCATCTCCAGGGGTGAGATCAAGATGGACCAAGAGAAGGTTCGGGTGGTTCGAGACTGGGCCCAGCCCTGCCCGGTACGAGATTGCAGCTCCAGAGATTCCTGGGATTTGCGAACTTCTATCGGAGGTTTATTACAGCCGGGTGGCCGCCCCTTTAACTGCTCTGACGTCTTGCACCAGAATTTTCTGTTGGACTCCTGAGGCAGACCGAGCATTTCTGAACTTGAAGAGCCGATTCACCAACGCGCCGATTCTCTCTCAACCTGACACTTCCCGTCAGTTTGTTGTTGAGGTGGACGCGTCTGATGTGGGGGGTGGGCGGCCATCCTGTCCCAGCGTAGCTCCACTGATGGTAAACTCCATCACTGCGCCTTCTACTCTTGTCGTCTTTCACCAGCTGAGAGAAACTACGATGTGGGGTAACCGGGAGCTTCTCGCTGTGAAGCTTGCCTTGGAGGAGTGGCGTCACTGGTTGGAGGGAGCGGGCAACCGTTTGTGGTCTGGACTGACCACAAGAATCTGGCTTACGTGCAATCGGCTAAACGTCTCAACTACCGTCAGGCCAGGTGGGTTTTGTTTTTGGACCTTCAATTTTTCCCTGAAGTTCCGACCTGGGTCAAGAACGGCAAAGCGGACGCCTTGTCCCGGATGCTCTCCAAGACGGATGAGAGTGGGGCCAAGACTGAGACGATTCTTCCCAGAACCTTGTCGTAGGAGCCGTTACATGGAGGATTGAGGAGGATGTGATGGCGGCCCTTCGGACGCAGCCCGGCCCCAGTAACGGTCTACCCGTCGGTTGTTCGTGCCTGAGTCGGTCCGTTCTGCTGTTCTTCAGTGGTCCCACGCCAGCAAGATAGCTTGTCACCCTGGCGTTGCTCTCTCGGACTATGGAGCTACTGCGCAGACGATTTTGGTGGCCTGCCATGGGAGAAGATACCCGGAGGTTTGTTGCCACATGTCCTGTTTGTGCTCAGAACAAAAGTACCAATCGGCCCAGCTCTGGGCTTCTTCAACCCCTACCTATTTCTCGGCGACCTTGGTCGCATCTGGCCCTGGATTTTTTCACGGGATTGCCCCCTTCTGTTGGGAACACGGTCATTCTGACCATTGTGGACAGATTCAGCAAGTTTGCTCATTTTGTCCCCCTCTCCAAGCTTCCATCTGCCACGGAGACGTCCGAGATCCTGGTTAGGGAGGTTTTCAGGGTCCACGGATTGCCCAGTGACATTGTTTCTGACCGTGGTTGTCAGGACCCGGTTACGAACCCGGGTCTCCGGAGTGAGAAACAGTCACTTAACCAACTGTGCCACGAATAGTCAGCAGAAACCAGAAGATGAGGCAGACACAGCAGTACTTGAGACGGTGTATTTAATAAAGTAAAAAGTGAAGTCCTTCAGGAAAACATGTAACTCCACAACCTCAAAAGGAATTCCACAAGAACAAGGTAATCCACAAGGTAATCCTCCAAGACAAAAGGTAAATCCACAAGGTGGTAGGTAAAGCATAAAAGCCTCAAAAGATACTCAAAAATAAATAAACAAGAACAAAAAACAGAATTCCACAAGAGCGTCCACGGAACAACAAGAGTACACAGAATACTAGGGCTGGGTGCTAACATACAAACACAGAGCAAAGAACTGAGGGAAACTAAGGGTTTAAATACAATCAGGGGAAAAGAGGCACAGGTGCAAATAATAATGGGGATCAAGGGAAAGCAAAAGGTCAAAAAGCACAATGGGGGCATCTAGTGACCAAAAACCGGAACAACCCTGGCCAAATCCTGACAGTGGTCCTCAGTTTACCTCTGCTGTCTGGAGATCCTTCTGTTTGGCCATTGGAGCTACAGTCAGTCTCACTTCTGGATTTCACCCACAATCTAATGGTCAGGCGGAGAGAGCCAACCAGAAGATGGAGTCCACGCTGCGTTGTCTTGTCTCCTCTGATCCCACCTCTTGGTCATCTCAATTACCCTGGGTCGAGTATGCCCATAATACCCTTCCTTCATCTGGCACTGGGATGTCCCCCTTCCAATGCCTGTACGGATACCAACCTCCCTTGTTTCCTTCTCAGGAGAGGGATCTTTCGGTTCCTTCTGTCCAGGCCCACATTCGTCGTTGCCACCGGACCTGGCATCGGGCCAGGAAGGTCCTCCTTAGAGTTTCCAACCGGTATCAGATCCAGACGAATCGTCGCCGTATTCCTGCTCCCGCTTATACCATCGGAGATAAGGTTTGGTTGGCTACACGGGATCTTCCTCTACGGACTGAGTTGAGGAAACTGTCACCAAAGTACATTGGTCCGTTTGTGGTGGAGAGAATAATTAACCCTGTTGTGGTCCGACTCAAATTGCCGGCAACGCTTCGAGTACACCCCACCTTTCATGTCTCCTGCCTCAAGCCGGTTCTCCTCAGTCCTCTGTTGCCCCCTCCTCCCTCGTCCTCCTCCTCCTCGGATGATCGGAGGTGGTCCTGCCTACACGGTGCGCCACATAATGGATTCCAGACGGCGGGTCGAAGTTTCCAATATCTCGTGGATTGGGAAGGATATGGTCCAGAGGAGAGGAGTTGGATTCCTCGGCGTCAGATCCTTGATGACGACCTGCTTCGTGACTTCTACCACCTCCACCCTGGCGCTCCAGGTAGTCCGCCCGGGGTGGCGTTGCGTCGGAGGGGGTACTGTCACGAATCCCGCTTCCTGAGTCTGTGTTTGCCTGTGTTTCTGTCCTGGAGTGCTTTTCCGGTGTCCTGGAACGCACCCTGTCTGGTTGCCGGGCGAATTAGCTTGTTGGGAGATCGATGTTCAGAAAAGAATGGGAGAAACTTGCCAAGTACAAGTCTGCCAAGCTTGTAGTGTCATACCCAAGCTGTAATCGCTACCAATGGTGCATCAACAAAGTACTGAGTAAAGGGTCTGAAAACTAACGTAAATATATATTTTTTTAAATACATAAATTGCAACAATTTCTAAAAACGTGTTTCGTTATGGGGTATAGTGTGTAGATTGATAAGGAAAAAAACAAATGTAATCCATTTCAGAATACGGCTGTAAAGTAACAATTGTGGAAAAAGTCAAGCGGTCTGCATACTTTCCGAATGTACTGTCTTCACCTGAAGAAAACAAAAAACATGCCCCTTGAGCCTATGAACGCAGAACCCGCCCACAGAAGCCCAGCCTTCCTGGCTATAACACCACGGCTCACTTTAATTTCTTCAATTCAGTACCACTCTTGGACAAGGTCAAAATATGTTATACCTCATTCTCTCCTTCAGAGAACAGCTACTTATATTCATAACATTACTTTTCTTTTCAGTCGGTCACTCGGTAAAACATACTATGGGGACACACAATCCCGCCCCAAGCCGGCTCAGAGGCACACAGCAGCCAAGCACACAGAGGTCCCACAGATGCCAAAAGTGGTTTTAATACTTACCCAAGAAGCCCGAACTGTCCAAGACACATACAGGGAACAAGTACCTGCTGCAACTTTGCTGTAGGCACTGAAACGCTGCAGCCCAAGTCCATAGACACGACAGTTACAGAATCTGGTACTGCATGCTACCATTGCAGACCAAGGCTCAAACCCACAGGAACTGTGGTAACACGAACATAATGCTGACTAACTTCAGCCATGACTATTTCCATAGACCCTACCGGTTTCAAAAAGACTTTGGAATGACAGAACTCACACAAGGAACTGCAAGTCCAAAAATCAGGCCGCTTTCAGACACCGCCTCATCGACAAACCATGTTAGACCAAGGCTCAAACCCACAGGGAAACTGTGTTAACCCAGATATATGTGCAATCTGTCGGACACCAAGGCAGCCCAAGGCTCAATCCCACAGGGAACTGTGGTAACCCAGATAAATGCGCACCCGGCACAATGCCTAACACCCGCTCCTGGACCCAGCCTGGGAGCAATTACATCCAAGTGAAAAAACCTCAAAGTCATATGGGGAAACTCAACTAGCTTCAGCACAGATATCACCAATACGTCATGCCCCTGAACAATGCCCAAGAAGCCGCATACAACCCTAGTTGAGTAAGCATGCACACCACTATGCAAACCTTGCCCTATGCTGTCATATGGCAAGGATCCAAAGAGCAAGATGCTGCTTCCACAATCCAAAGAGAAATATGCTAAACAAAGCTGGTCACAAACACGGATATCCTTGGGCCAATCTATATATGCGCACAGAGCATGCAATGGTCTCAGGCCACTCAACCTTCATTGCTCACTAGAAGCAAACGGAGGAGATGAAAAGGGGAATAGTTCGAAAGTTAGAGACCTGTAAGACATACAGTGGGGCAAAAAAGTATTTAGTCAGACACCAATTGTGCAAGTTCTCCCACTTAAAAAGATGAGAGAGGCCTGTAATTTTCATTATAGGTACACTTCAACTATGATAGACAACATGAGGAAAAACAATCCAGAAAAGCACATTGTAGGATTTTTAATGAATTTATTTGCAAATGATGGTGGAAAATAAGTATTTGGTCACCTACAAACAAGTAAGATTTCTGGCTCTCACAGACCTGTAACTTCTTCTTTAAGAGGCTCCTCTGTCCTTCACTCATTACCTATATTAATGGCACCTGTTTGAACTTATCAGTATAAAAGACACCTGTCCACAACCTCAAACAGTTACACTCCAAACTCCACTATGGCCAAGACCAAAGAGCTGTCAAAGGACACCAGAAACAACATTGTAGACCTGCATCAGGCTGGGAAGACTGAATCTGCAATAGGTAAGCAGCTAGGTTTGAAGAAATCAACTGTGGGAGCAATTATTAGGAAATGGAAGACATACAAGACCACTGATAATCTCCTCAATCTGGGCTCCACGTAAAGATCTCACCCGTGGGGTCAAAATGATCCACAAGAACGGTGAGCAAAAATCCCAGAACCACACGGGGGACCAAGTGAATGACCTGCAGAGAGCTGGGACCAAAGTAACAAAGCCTACCATTAGTAACACACTACGCCGCCAGGGGCTCAAATCCTACAGTGCCAGACGTGTCCCTGCTTAAGCCAGTACATGTCCAGGCCCATCTGAAGCTTGCTAG
>NW_027001180.1:0-7814 GCF_036934945.1 Oncorhynchus masou masou
TTTACATTTACATTTAAGTCATTTAGCAGACGCTCTTATCCAGAGCGACTTACAAATTGGTGAATTCACCTTCTGACATCCAGTGGAACAGCCACTTTACAGTAGTGCATCTAAATCATTAAGGGGGGGGTGGTGAGAAGGATTACTTATCCTATCCTAGGTATTCCTTGAAGAGGTGGGGTTTCAGGTGTCTCCGGAAGGTGGTGATTGACTCCGCTGTCCTGGCGTCGTGAGGGAGTTTGTTCCACCATTGGGGGGCCAGAGCAGCGAACAGTTTTGACTGGGCTGAGCGGGAACTGTACTTCCTCAATGGTAGGGAGGCGAGCAGGCCAGAGGTGGATGAACGCAGTGCCCTTGCTTGGGTGTAGGGCCTGATCAGAGCCTGGAGGTACTGCGGTGCCGTTCCCCTCACAGCTCCGTAGGCAAGCACCATGGTCTTGTAGCGGATGCGAGCTTCAACTGGAAGCCAGTGGAGAGAGCGGAGGAGCGGGGTGACGTGAGAGAACTTGGGAAGGTTGAACACCAGACGGGCTGCGGCGTTCTGGATGAGTTGTAGGGGTTTAATGGCACAGGCAGGGAGCCCAGCCAGCAGCGAGTTGCAGTAATCCAGACGGGAGATGACAAGTGCCTGGATTAGGACCTGCGCCGCTTCCTGTGTGAGGCAGGGTCGTACTCTGCGGATGTTGTAGAGCATGAACCTACAGGAACGGGCCACCGCCATGATGTTGGTTGAGAACGACAGGGTGTTGTCCAGGATCACGCCAAGGTTCTTAGCGCTCTGGGAGGAGGACACAATGGAGTTGTCAACCGTGATGGCGAGATCATGGAACGGGCAGTCCTTCCCCGGGAGGAAGAGCAGCTCCGTCTTGCCGAGGTTCAGCTTGAGGTGGTGATCCGTCATCCACACTGATATGTCTGCCAGACATGCAGAGATGCGATTCGCCACCTGGTCATCAGAAGGGGGAAAGGAGAAGATTAATTGTGTGTCGTCTGCATAGCAATGATAGGAGAGACCATGTGAGGTTATGACAGAGCCAAGTGACTTGGTGTATAGCGAGAATAGGAGAGGGCCTAGAACAGAGCCCTGGGGGACACCAGTGGTGAGAGCGCGTGGCGAGGAGACAGATTCTCGCCACGCCACCTGGTAGGAGCGACCTGTCAGGTAGGACGCAATCCAAGCGTGGGCCGCGCCGGAGATGCCCAACTCGGAGAGGGTGGAGAGCAGGATCTGATGGTTCACAGTATCGAAGGCAGCCGATAGGTCTAGAAGGATGAGAGCAGAGGAGAGAGAGTTAGCTTTAGCAGTGCGGAGCGCCTCCGTGATGCAGAGAAGAGCAGTCTCAGTTGAATGGCTAGTCTTGAAACCTGACTGATTTGGATCAAGAAGGTCATTCTGAGAGAGATAGCGGGAGAGCTGGCCAAGGACGGCACGTTCAAGAGTTTTGGAGAGAAAAGAAAGAAGGGATACTGGTCTGTAGTTGTTGACATCGGAGGGATCGAGTGTAGGTTTCTTCAGAAGGGTGCAACTCTCCGCTCTCTTGAAGACGGAAGGGACGTAGCCAGCGGTCAGGGGATGAGTTGATGAGCGAGGTGAGGTAAGGAGAATATAGTAATATAGCATATTGTTAGCAGTAGTAATGTTATGAAATAGTAATATAGCATATTGTTAGCAGTAGTAATGTTATGATATAGTAATATAGCGTATTGTTAGCAGTAGTAATGTTGTAAAGTAGTAATGTAGATTAGTCATAGCAGTAGTAATGAAGTGATATAGTAATGTAGCATATTTTTAGCAGTACTGTTGTAAAGTAGTAATGTAGTATAGTGGTAGGAGTAGTAGAAGTAATGTTGTAAAATAGCAATGTGTAATGGTAACAGTAGCAGTAGTAATGTTGTAAAGTAGTAATGTAGCGTGCTGGTAGGAGTTGCAGTAGTAATGATGTAAAGAAGCAATGTTGTGCAGTGGTAGCAGTTGCAATGCTGTTAGGTAGTATTGTAGCGTAATGGTACTGTAGCCAGTAGTAATGTTGAAAAATTGTAATGTAGAATAGTGGTAGCAGTAGCACTAGTAATGTTGTAAAATAATAATGTAGCGGATGCAGTAGCAGTAGTATAGTAGTAAAGTAGTAATGTAGTGTTGTTGTAGCAGTAGTAATGTAGCATAGCAGTAGCAGTATTAATGTAGCATAGTGGAAGCAGTAGTAATAATGTAGCATAGTGGTAGTAGTAGTAATGTAAAAAATAGAAATGTAGCGTAGTTGTAGCAGAAGCAACAGTAATGTTGTAAAGTAGCAATGTAGCATAGTGGTAGCAGTATTAATGTTGTGAGGTAGTAGTAGCAGTAGTAATGTTGTAAATTAGTAATGTAGCGTTGTGTCAGCAGTTTCAGTAGTAATGTAGTAAAGTATTAATGTAGTGTAGTGGTAGCAGAGGACTGTAGCAGAGGACTGATTTACAGCGCTATCAAATTAATTATCCACAGGTTAAAATTGTGTAGGGCTGTAAAGATATTCAAATTGCATTAAAGTTGCTTTCGAAGCCCTGTGCAGCGCTATGTGTGGCTATGGCCCTATTCTCACTTCCCATCCTCCCCGCAGCCCCAACTAGCCTCCCTGCGGGCCTCCTGTCCCCTTGCTCCCTCCCTGTGCACCCTCTCTGTCTTTGGACATATTGTCTGTGCCACACACACACACACACGCACACACACACGCACACACACACGCACACACACACACACACACACACACACACACACACACACACACACACACACACACACACACACACACACACACACACACACACACACACACACACACACACACACACACACACACACACACACACACACACACACACACACACACACACAGTGTAGCCACAGCATCTGTCCAGTCCCCTAGGGAGTGATAGGGGTGGGGGGGGGGTCAGAGTCTTCATAGGAACCATTCTCTCTGTGACATCTGCTGCAGTCCCCTAGGGAGAGATAGGGGGTCAGTCTTCATAGGAACCATTCTCTCTATGACATCTGCTGCATTCAGTGCCTGATCATCTGACAGCACAACAATGTATCTGAGGACAGAAACACTTGAGCTCTGCTCTCTAATGTTCTACTGTATTAGTAGATCATGTATCACTGTCCTAGTAATATAGTGTACATGATGTATCATGGAATGTTGGGCCAAAAAAGGTTTACTGTTCAGGATTACTAATGAGAAGATGACTACATTCACGATGTCTCAATGGAGTATCTCACTACGAAGCTCGGTGTTGCATTATGTCACAACCCAAACATCCACAAAGCAGCTGGATGCACGTAACTGAGCTATGGTACAGTCTCTACCGTAAACTATTACGAGTCATTCTGTTGTGTGCAGATTCATGGGATGGACTCCCTGCTGGAGATGTAGTATTCTATAAAGAAATGTAGTATTCTATAAAGAGATTTAGTATTCTATAAAGAGATGGAGTATTCTATAAAGAGATTTAGTATTCTATAAAGAGATTTAGTATTCTATAAAGAAATGTAGTATTCTATAAAGAAATGCAGAATTCTATAAATAAATGTAGTATTCATGTCAGGATTTGGCCAGGGTTGTTCCGGTTTTTGGTCACTAGATGCCCCCATTGTGCTTTTTGACCTTTTGCTTTCCCTTGATCCCCATTATTATTTGCACCTGTGCCTCGTTTTCCCCTGATTGTATTTAAACCCTTAGTTTCTCTCAGTTCTTGGCTCTGTGTTTGTATGTTAGCACCCAGCCCTAGTATTCTGTGAACTCTTGTTGATCCCGGTGGACGCTCTTGTGGAATTCTGTTTTTGTTCTTGTTTATTTATTTTTGAGTATCTTTTGAGGCTTTTTATGCTATTCCTACCACCTTGTGGATTTACCTTTTGTCTTGGAGGATTACCTTGTGGATTACCTTGTTCTTGTGGAATTCCTTTTGAGGTTGTGGAGTTGCATGTTTTCCTGAAGGACTTCACTTTTTACTTTATTAAATACACCGTCTCAAGTACTGCTGTGTCTGCCTCATCTTCTGGGTTCTGGTGACTATTCGTGGCTCAGTTGGTTAAGTGACTGTTTCTCACTCCGGAGACCCGGGTTCGTAACCGGGTCCTGACAATTCAGTAAAGAGAAATAGTATTCTATAAATATATGCTTTGTTCTGTAAGATTTAGAATTATATAAAGAGATGTAGTATTCCATAAAGAGATGCTGTGGTCTGTAAAAATATGTAGTATTCTATAAGTGATGAGGGTATTCTATAAAGAGATGTAGTATTCTGTAAAATATCTAGTATTCTATAAAGAGATGTAGTGTGCTATAAAGAGATGTAATCTGCCATAAAGTTATGTAGTATTCTATAAAGAAATGTAGTATTCTATAAAGAGATGTAGTATTCTATAAATAAATGTAGTATTCTCTAAAGATATGCTGTGTTCTGTAAAGAGATGTAGTATTCATTAAAGAGATATAGAATTATATAAAGAGATGTGGTGTTCTTTAAAGAGATGTAGTATTCCATAAAGAGATGCTGTGGTCTGTAAAAATATGTAGTATTCTATAAGAGATGAAGGCATTCTATAAAGAGATGTAGTATTCTATAGAGAGATGTAGTGTCCTATAAATATATGTAGTATTCTATAAGAAATGTAGTATTCTATAAAGAGATGTAGTATTCCACAAGAAATGTAGAATGTAAGAGATTTAGTATTCTATAAAGAGATTTAGTATTCTATAAAGAGATTTAGTATTCTATAAAGTGATGTAGTATTCTATAAAGAGATGTATTATACTATAAATAGATGCTGTGTTCTGTAAAGAGATGTAGTATTCTATAGAGAGATATAGTATTCTATAAAGAGATGTAGTGTGCTATGAAGAGATGTAGTTTGCTTTAAAGGGATGTAGTATTCTATAAATAGATGCTGTGTTCTGTATTGAGATGTAATACTCTATAAGGAGATGTAGTGTCCTATAAAGCGATGTCATATTCTATAAAGAGATGTAGTATTATATAAGAAATGTAGTATTTTATAAAGAGATGTAGTATTTTATAAAGAGATGGAGTATTCTATAAGAAATGCAGTGTTCTATAAAGAGATAATATATTCTATAAAGATAAGTAGGTGTGCTATAAAGAGATGTAGTATTCTAGAAAGAGATGTAGTATTCTATAAAGTGATGAAGTATTCTATAAAGAAATGTAGTATTCTATAAAGAGATGTTGTGTGCTATAAAGAGATGTAGTCTGCTATAAAGATATCGGGTATTCTATAAATAGATGCTGTGTTCTGTATTGAGATGTAATACTCTATAAGGAGATGTAGTGTCCTATAAAGCGATGTCATATTCTATAAAGAGATGTAGTATTCTATAAGACATGTAGTATTGTATAAAGAGATGTAGTATTCTATAAAGAGATTTAGTATTCTATAAAGATATGCAGTATTCTATAAGAAATGTAGTATTCTATAAGAGATGTAGTTTGCTTTAAAGGGATGTAGTATTGTATAAAGAGATGTAGTATTCTATAAAGAGATTTAGTATTCTATAAAGATATGCAGTATTCTATAAGAAATGTAGTATTCTATAAGAGATGTAGTATTTTATAAAGAGATGGAGTATTTTATAAAGAGATGGAGTATTCTATAAAGAGATGTAGTATTCTATAAAGATAAGTAGGTGTGCTATGAAGAGATGTAGTTTGCTTTAAAGGGATGTAGTATTCTATAAGAGATGTCAGTATTCTATAAAGGGTTATAGGTTTCTATAAAGAAAAGTAGTGTGCTATAAAGATATACAGTATTCTATAAAGAGATGTAGTATTCTGTAAAGATATCTAGTATTCAATAAAGAGATGTAGTATTCTATAGAGAGATATAGTATTCCCTTAAATAGATGCTGTGTTCTGTAAAGAGATTGAATATTCTATAAAGAGATGTAGTATTCTATAAGAGATTTAATATTCTATAAAGAGATGTAGTATTCTATAAGAGATGTAGTATTCTATAAAGATATATAGTATTCTATAAAGAGATGTGGTGGGCTATATGTAGTCTGCTTTAAAGAGATGTAGTATTCTATAAAGAGATATAGTATTCTATAAAGAGATTTAATATTGTATAAAGAGATGTAGTATTCTATAAGAGATGTAGTATTCTATAAAGAGATGTAGTATTCTATAAAGAGATGTCATATTCAATAAAGGGATATAGGTTTCTATAAAGAAAAGTAGTGTGCTATAAAGATATACAGTATTCTATAAAGAGATGTAGTATTCTATAAAGAGATATAGTATTCTATAAAGAGATGTGGTGGGCTATGAAGATATGTAGTCTGCTTTAAAGAGATGTAGTATTCTATAAAGAGATGTTATGCTCTATAAAGAGATGTAGTATTCTATTTAGAGATGTAGTGTCCTATAAAGAGATGTCATATTCTATAAAGAGATGTAGTATTCTATAAGACATGTAGTATTCTATAAAGAGATGTAGTATTCTATAAAGATATGTAGTATTCTATAAAGAGATGTAGTATTCTATAAAGAAATGTAGTATTCTATAAATAAATGTAGTATTCTAAAAAGAGATGTAGTATTCTATAAAGAGATATAGGTTTCTATAAAGAAAAGTAGTATTGCTATAAAGAGATGTAGTATTCTATAAAGAGATGTAGTATTCTATAAAGAGATGTATTATTCTATAAAGAGATGTAGTATTCTATAAAGAGATGTTGTATTCTATAAAGAGATGTAGTATTCTATAGAGAGATGTAGTATTCTATAGAGAGATGTAGTATTCTATAAAGAGATGTAGTATTCTATAGAGAGATGTAGTATTCTATAGAGAGATGTAGTATTCTATAAAGAGATGTAGTATTCTATAGAGAGATGTAGTATTCTATAGAGAGATTTAATATTCTATAGAGAGATGTAGTCTGCTATAAAGAGATATAGTATTCTATAAAGAGATGTTATGTTCTATAATGTAACAGTGTTCTTCGTTTGTCGAAGAGAGTCGGACCGAAATGCAGCGTGTTGGTTACTCATGTTTTTAATATAACAAATGACGATACATGAAATAACAAAAACAACAAGCGGAACGTGAAAAACCTATACAGCCTGTCTGGTGAATACTAACACAGAGACAGGAACAATCACCCACGAAATACAAAGTGAAAACCAGGCTACCTAAATACGGTTCCCAATCAGAGACAACGAGAATCACCTGACTCTGATTGAGAACCGCCTCAGGCAGCCAAGCCCACACAACACCCCTACTCAGCCGCAATCCCAAATACTACAAACCCCAATACGAAAATACAATACATAAACCCATGTCACACCCTGGCCTAACCAAATATATAACGAAAACACAAAATACAATGACCAAGGCGTGACATATAAAGAGAATGCTGTGTTCTATAAAGAGATGTAGTATTCTATATAGAGATGTAGTTGTCCTATAAAGAGATGTAGTATTCTATAAAGAGATGTAGTATTCTATAGAGAGATATAGTATTCCCTTAAATAGATGCTATGTTCTGTAAAGAGATGTAGTATTCTATAAAGAGATGTATTATTCTATAAAGAGATGTAGTATTCTATAGAGAGATATAGTATTCTATAAAGAGATTTAGTATTCTATAAAGAGATGTAGTATTCTATAGAGAGATATAGTATTCCCTTAAATAGATGCTATGTTCTGTAAAGAGATGTAGTATTCTATAAAAGAGATGTATTATTCTATAAAGAGATGTAGTATTCTATAGAGAGATATAGTATTCTATAAAGAGATTTAGTATTCTATAAAG
>NW_027001181.1:0-7814 GCF_036934945.1 Oncorhynchus masou masou
CATTTACATTACATTTAAGTCATTTAGCAGCCGCTCTTATCCAGAGCGACTTACAAATTGGTGAATTCACCTTCTGACATCCAGTGGAACAGCCACTTTACAATAGTGCATCTAAATCATTAAGGGGGGGTGAGAAGGATTACTTATCTTATCCTAGGTATTCCTTGAAGAGGTGGGGTTTCAGGTGTCTCCGGAAGGTGGTGATTGACTCCGCTGTCCTGGCGTCGTGAGGGAGTTTGTTCCACCATTGGGGGCCAGAGCAGCGAACAGTTTTGACTGGGCTGAGCGGGAACTGTACTTCCTCAATGGTAGGGAGGCGAGCAGGCCAGAGGTGGATGAACGCAGTGCCCTTGCTTGGGTGTAGGGCCTGATCAGAGCCTGGAGGTACTGCGGTGCCGTTCCCCTCACAGCTCCGTAGGCAAGCACCATGGTCTTGTAGCGGATGCGAGCTTCAACTGGAAGCCAGTGGAGAGAGCGGAGGAGCGGGGTGACGTGAGAGAACTTGGGAAGGTTGAACACCAGACGGGCTGCGGCGTTCTGGATGAGTTGTAGGGGTTTAATGGCACAGGCAGGGAGCCCAGCCAACAGCGAGTTGCAGTAATCCAGACGGGAGATGACAAGTGCCTGGATTAGGACCTGCGCCGCTTCCTGTGTGAGGCAGGGTCGTACTCTGCGGATGTTGTAGAGCATGAACCTACAGGAACGGGCCACCGCCATGATGTTGGTTGAGAACGACAGGGTGTTGTCCAGGATCACGCCAAGGTTCTTAGCGCTCTGGGAGGAGGACACAATGGAGTTGTCAACCGTGATGGCGAGATCATGGAGCGGGCAGTCCTTCCCCGGGAGGAAGAGCAGCTCCGTCTTGCCGAGGTTCAGCTTGAGGTGGTGATCCGTCATCCACACTGATATGTCTGCCAGACATGCAGAGATGCGATTCGCCACCTGGTCATCAGAAGGGGAAAGGAGAAGATTAATTGTGTGTCGTCTGCATAGCAATGATAGGAGAGACCATGTGAGGTTATGACAGAGCCAAGTGACTTGGTGTATAGCGAGAATAGGAGAGGGCCTAGAACAGAGCCCTGGGGGACACCAGTGGTGAGAGCGTGTGGCGAGGAGACAGATTCTCGCCACGCCACCTGGTAGGAGCGACCTGTCAGGTAGGACGCAATCCAAGCGTGGGCCGCGCCGGAGATGCCCAACTCGGAGAGGGTGGAGAGGAGGATCTGATGGTTCACAGTATCGAAGGCAGCCGATAGGTCTAGAAGGATGAGAGCAGAGGAGAGAGAGTTAGCTTTAGCAGTGCGGAGCGCCTCCGTGATACAGAGAAGAGCAGTCTCAGTTGAATGACTAGTCTTGAAACCTGACTGATTTGGATCAAGAAGGTCATTCTGAGAGAGATAGTGGGAGAGCTGGCCAAGGACGGCACGTTCAAGAGTTTTGGAGAGAAAAGAAAGAAGGGATACTGGTCTGTAGTTGTTGACATCGGAGGGATCGAGTGTAGGTTTTTTCAGAAGGGGTGCAACTCTCGCTCTCTTGAAGACGGAAGGGACGTAGCCAGCGGTCAGGGATGAGTTGATGAGCGAGGTGAGGTAAGGGAGAAGGTCCCCGGAAATGGTCTGGAGAAGAGAGGAGGGGATAGGGTCAAGCGGGCAGGTTGTTGGGCGGCCGGCCGTCACAAGAAGCGAGATTTCATCTGGAGAGAGAGGGGAGAAAGAGGTCAGAGCACAGGGTAGGGCAGTGTGAGCAGAACCAGCGGTGTCGTTTGACTTAGCAAACGAGGATCGGATGTCGTCGACCTTCTTTTCAAAATGGTTGACGAAGTCATCTGCAGAGAGGGAGGAGGGGGGGGAGGGGGAGGAGGATTCAGGAGGGAGGAGAAGGTGGCAAAGAGCTTCCAAAGAGTATACCTGTTGCAAGATCCACTGGTTGATGCTTATTTATAAAACCTTCTTAGTCCTCATTCCCGCCTATCTGAGATACCTACTGCAGCCCTCCTCGTCCACATACAACACCCATTCTGCCAGTCACATTCTGTTAAAGGTCCCCAAAGTGCACACATCCCTGTGTAGCTCCACTTTTCAGTTCACTGCAGCTAGCGACTGGAAAGAAATGCAAAAAACATTCAAACGGGACCTGTAGAAAAGGCCCATGGAGTTGGTGGAATAATCCTTTAATTCATTGCCATTTACTCAGCTGGGCCAGGGGCGCTTTAATTAGGTCAGGTGGAAATGTCCGACTGATCTCAACTCCATAAAAGGAGGAAATTGCCATCGCCTGATCTCGCTGCTTTCTCTTAACTCCATCTGATCCAGAAGTTCTGTGCGTCCATGAATCCACGTAAGTCGACTGACTCTTACCTTTCATCTGAATTATCTGTTGCGATCCAGAGATGGGCTATCAGTCATTGTTTATAGTTATTACCGCGGAGCGCGGCTTGGAGCGCACGCTTCAAACATATTGTGTAATGTGAATTGTCAATGATCACGGCCCTTACGGATCCTCATAGGCCAATTATGCAATCGATATGGTTCATGTGTATTGAAATTAATTATATGTACACATGAAGACAATTGAAAGAGTGAAATGAGAAACTTCATTGTTTGCTAACTGATCAACTTTGATAATGGGGATTTTAGATTGAATAACCATTCAGTGTTTTATTCTTTCGTGATTTATGATAAATAGTTACGAGCCTAAATGATTCTCAGATGATTACTATTGACTTAATGAACTGGACTGTTGAACTCCCTAAATTATGTGAATAATGAATTATATGATTTGATCTTTGATTATGAATTTGATTGGATACATGTAATTTGTTTCCTTTGATGCAACACAGACTAAATATACCACTATGGTTAAATGAATTCCTGCCTCAGTCTCATCCATTCCTCTGTCACCTGACATGTGTTCACATTCACTGTCAGTCATCCTACCTGTCCAGCTACCCACACAGATTCCACTAATCTTTATCTCCATCTCTACATTAAAAGACTCAATCATGGACACTCTTACTGACAGTTGTGGCTGTTTCACGTGATGTATTGTTTTCTCTATCTTCTTGACCTTTGTGCTGTTGTCTGTGCCCAATAATGTTTGTACTGTGCTTTGTGCTGCTGCCATGTTGTGTTACTACCATGTTGTCATGTTGTGTTGCTACCATGCTGTGTTTTCATGTGTTACTGCCATGCTATGCTGTTGTCTTAGGTCTCTCTTATCTCTTATGTAGTTTTGTGGTGTCTCTCTTGTCGTGATTGGTCCTATATTTATATAAAAAAATATATATTTTTAATCCCAGCCCCCGTCCCCGCAGGAGGCCTTTTGCCTTCTGGTAGGCTGTCGTTGTAAATAAGAATTTATTCTTAACTGACTTGCCTCGTTAAATAATGATTAAAATATATATAACAGCACAAAGGGCAAGAAGGTAGCGACAACAATACATCACGCGAAACAGCCACAACTTGAAGAAACTTTAAAGAAACAAAGTTCTTGAAATGTTCCTGAATTGACTGACCTTCATGTCTTAAGACAGCTGGACTGTCGTTTCTCTTTGCTCATTTGCGCTGTTCTTGCTATAATGCATTAAGAAGGAAAGAAATTCTGTGAATTAATTTAAGGCAGACCTGTTAATTGAAAAACATTCCAGTTGACTACCTCATGAAGCTGGTTGAGAGAATGCCAAGCGTGTGCAAAGCTGCCATCGAGGCAAAGAGTGGCTACTTTGAAGAATCTCAAATATATTTTGATTTGTTCAACACTTTTTTGCTACTACATGATTCCATATGTTATTTCATAGTTTTGATGTCTTCACTGTTATTCTTCAATGTAGAAAATAGTAAAGAAAAACCCTGGAATGAGTAGGCGTGTCAACTTTTGACTGTATGTATGTATGTATGTATGTATGTATGTATGTATGTATGTATGTATGTATGTATGTATGTATGTATGTATGTATGTATGTATGTATGTATGTATGTATGTATGTATGTATGTATGTACAAAATATCTGACGTGTTTGAACTTTGTTGTGATTTTAAAACTTCTTAACGGGATTGATATGACAACAGCCAGTGACAGTGCAGAGCGACAAATTCAAACAACAGAAATTCCTCAAACATACATGTATCTCATACCAGTTTAATGGCAATCTTGTTAATCCCACCAAAGTGTCCGATTTCAAATAGGCTTTACAGCGAAAGCACCACAAACGATTCTGTTAGGTCACAGAAATTCTGCAATTTTTTTCCAGCCAAAGAGAGGAGTCACAAAAAGCACATACAGATAAAATTAATCACTAACCTTTGATCTTCATCAGATGACACTCCTAGGACTTCATGTTACACAATACATATATGTTTTGTTCGATAAAGTGCATATTTATATAAAACAAGCGCAGTATACATTGGCGCGTTACATTCTAGTTCCAAAAACATCCGGTGATATTGGAGAGAGCCACATCATTTTACAGAAATACTCATTATAAATGTTGATGAAAATACAATTGTTAGACATGGAAATATAGATGCACTTCTCCTTAATGCAACCGCTGTGTCAGATTTCAAAAACTTTAGAGAAAAAGCAAACCATGCAATAATCTGAGTACAGCTTTCAGACATAGCAGCCAAAAAGAGATCTGCCATATTGGGTAGTCAACAGGAGTCATAAATAGCATTATAAATATTTATTTACTTTTGATCTTCATCAGAATGCACTCCCAGGAATCTCAGTTCCACATTAAATGTTTGCTTTAGTTCGATAATGTCCATTTATGTCCAAAGAGCTACTTTTGTTAGCACGTTTGGTAAACAAATCCAAAGTCATGAAGCGCATTCCCTAGTTGCAGACAATGTCAAAGTTCCGTTCCTGTCCGTAGAAACATGTCAAACGGTGTATGGAATCAATCTTTAGGATGTTTTTTAACATAAAACGTCAATGTTCCAACCGGCGAATTCCATTGTCTTCAGAAGTGCGATGGAACAGAGCTCCCTCATGTGAACGTGCATGGTCAGCTCATGGCAGAACTTACTCATTCCCTTCTCATTCGGTCACACTTCACAGTAGAATCCTCAAACAAACGGTTGACATCTAGTGGAATCGTTAGGAAGTGCAACATAACCAATATCCCACTGTGTATTCAATAGGGGCTGGGTTGAAAATCGACCAACCTCAGATTTCCCACTTCCTGTTTGGATTTCTTCTCAGGTGTTTGCCTGCCATATGAGTTCTGTTATACTCACAGACATCATTCAAACAGTTTTATAAACTTCAGTGTTTTCTATCCAATAATAATATGCATATATTAACAACTGATACTGAGGAGCAGGCCGTTTACTCTGGGCACCTTTCATCCAAGCTACTCAATACTGCCCCTGCAGCCATAAGAAGTTAAATGGTTGAAAGTGCTGTGATAGACATTTGGGTGACAAAAAACGCACATTGTTTTTACGTTGGATTGTGGTTGTGCATTTGTATGGTTGTAAGCATAGTGACATGACAACACATTAGAAATTCAACTATTTTGGCTGTTATTTTGAGTAGGTGAATATAGGTTGTAATCTCACTGATCAACGTCTCTCAGCTAAATATGACCCAATTATCCATGTTGAAATGAGGTGGTGTGCCCAAGTTAATATGCTAAATTTATTGTATTACAAAAGTAATAATAAATTGTTTGTTTGTCAACGCAACCAAATATCAACATTGGAAGGAGATTTATCTTCTCCTTGGATAGTTCCATCTTGTGCTACTGACTTAGTTTGACTTTATAGTTTGAATACAAATTAATTATTGATATGTTGGATTCACACCTCCATCTCAAACAAATCTAAGTTAAAGAATAGGACTAAATCAAATCAAACTTTAAATGCACTTTAAATAAAGAGACATGAAATATCAATGATTAATTTGTGGCCAAACTGGGATTAAAGTCAGTCTAAGTCAGTGGCACAGATAGAAATATCCAAACAGAAGATACATCTCCTTCAAATTTTGATATTTGGTTGCATTGACAACCAAACACAATTCAATTTAACTAAAATATAAAATTATTGAAATCAACCAGTCTATATGTATTGTCTATTTTTATCTGTTTTGAATTGAAACAATGTATCTTGATATTGATATTAACAGTGAATCTATTTCATTTTTAAGTGGAGATCTCTCAAATCATTCTCATGATAGCATATTGGTAATAATCATTGACAAATATCAAAGCTAAGCAGGGCTGGACTTGGTTAGGTTAAAACCCTGGATTGGAGACCAAAGGGTAGCTGTAGATAAATTCTCCAGTAGGTGCTGCCCAGCCTATAGTCATTTTTCTGATAGTGGATATAACGTTGAAGACGTGACATTGTTTCAAAGGTACAAATTCAACATACTTCGTACAGTTTTATGTTGAAATTTGGTTACCATGATAACATCATCCAGTGGTAATGTCACCCTCATAACAATAGTTTAGGTTGATTACTTTTTTCGTCAATGTATTTTTCCCCATAGAATCCACATCACAATATATCTAACAAATTATATTGAAACAACATTGATTCAACCAGTTTGTGCCCAGCAGCTATTGCTTAAGGTGGGGGAGGGACAATATTTAACCTGTGTACTTAATTATTCAGTAGACTCCATAGAGGACAGCTGTCGCAGCTTACTTGAGCCATCAGCACCTCAAGTCTTTGTCTTCATATTTTGCACCTCTGACCGTATGTGTAGTAACAACGGGTATAATGTTGATGTATACACTGTAGTGGCACATGAAACGCGCATTACACACACACACAACAGATAACAGGTTGGGTAGTTTTTGTCTCGTGTGAAGATGGTTATTTTTAATTGATTTTTTTTAACCTTTATTTTACAGGCAAGTCAACTAAGAATACATTCTTATTTACAATGACGACATAGCCAACATATCAACAAACAATTACTATATATACAGTGCCTTGCGAAATTATTCGGCCCCCTTGAACTTTGCGACCTTTTGCCACATTTCAGGCTTCAAACATAAAGATATAAAACTGTATTTTTTTGTGAAGAATCAACAACAAGTGGGACACAATCATGAGAAGTGGAACGACATTTATTGGATATTTCAAACTTTTTTAACAAATCAAAAACTGAAAAATTGGGCGTGCAAAATTATTCAGCCCCTTTACTTTCAGTGCAGCAAACTCTCTCCAGAAGTTCAGTGAGGATCTCTGAATGATCCAATGTTGACCTAAATGACTAATGATGATAAATACAATCCACCTGTGTGTAATCAAGTCTCCGTTTAAATGCACCTGCACTGTGATAGTCTCAGAGGTCCGTTAAAAGCACAGAGAGCATCATGAAGAACAAGGAACACACCAGGCAGGTCCGAGATACTGTTGTGAAGAAGTTTAAAGCCGGATTTGGATACAAAGATTTCCCAAGCTTTAAACATCCCAAGGAGCACTGTGCAAGCGATAATGAAATGGAAGGAGTATCAGACCACTGCAAATCTACCAAGACCTGGCCGTCCCTCTAAACTTTCAGCTCATACAAGGAGAAGACTGATCAGAGATGCAGCCAAGAGGCCCATGATCACTCTGGATGAACTGCAGAGATCTACAGCTGAGGTGGGAGACTCTGTCCATAGGACAACAATCAGTCGTATATTGCACAAATCTGGCCTTTATGGAAGAATGGCAAGAAGAGCCATTTCTTAAAGATATCCATAAAAAGTGTTGTTTAAAGTTTGCCACAAGAAGCCACCTGGGAGACACACCAAACATGTGGAAGAAGGTGCTCTGGTCAGATGAAACCAAAAATGAACTTTTTGGCAACAATGC
>NW_027001182.1:0-7814 GCF_036934945.1 Oncorhynchus masou masou
TCTCTGCCTCTGTCTCCATCTCTCTGCCTCTGTCTCCATCTCTCTGCCTCTGTCTCCATCTCTCTGCCTCTGTCTCCATCTCTCTGCCTCTGTCTCCATCTCTCTGCCTCTGTCTCTGCCTCTGTCTCCATCTCTCTGCCTCTGTCTCCATCTCTCTGCCTCTGTCTCCATCTCTCTGCCTCTGTCTCCATCTCTCTGCCTCCATCTCTGCCTCTGTCTCCATCTCTCTCGTCTCTGCCTCTGTCTCCATCTCTCTGCCTCTGTCTCCATCTCTCTGCCTCCTCTGTCTCCATCTCTCTGCCTCTGTCTCCATCTCTCTGCCTCTGTCTCCATCTCTCTGCCTCTGTCTCCATCTCTCTGCCTCTGTCTCCATCTCTCTGCCTCTGTCTCCATCTCTCTGCCTCTGTCTCCATCTCTCTGCCTCTGTCTCCATCTCTCTGCATCTGTCTGCCTCTGTCTCCCATCTCTCTGCCTCTGTCTCCATCTCTCTGCCTCTGTCTCCATCTCCTACCTTTGTCTCATCTTTCTGCCTCTGCCTCTGTCTCCATCTATGTCTGCCTCTGTCTCAATCTCTCTGCCTCTGTCTCCATCTCTATGCCTCTGTCTCCATCTCTCTGCCTCTGTCTCCATCTCTCTGCCTCTGTCTCCATCTCTCTGCCTCTGTCTCCGTCTCTCTGCCTCTGTCTCCCGTCTCTCTGCCTCTGTCTCCGTCTCTCTGCCTCTGTCTCCGTCTCTCTGCGTCTGTCTGTCTGCCTCTGTCTCCATCTCTCTGCCTCTGTCTCCATCTCTCTGCCCTGTCTCCATCTCTCTGCATCTGTCTCCATCTCTCTACCTCTGTCTCCATCTCTCTGCCTCTGTCTCCTCTCTCTCCTCTGCCTCTGTCTCCATCTATGTCTGCCTCTGTCTCCATCTCTCCCTCTGTCTCATCTCTGCCTCTGTCTCCATCTCTCTGCCTCTGTCTCTATCTCTCTGCCTCTCTCCATCTCTCTGCCTCTGTCTGCCTCTGTCTCCATCTCTCTGCCTCTGTCTCCATCTCTCTGCCTCTGTCTGCCTCTGTCTCCATCTATGTCTGCCTCTGTCTCCATCTATGTCTGCCTCTGTCTCCGTCTCTCTGCCTCTGTCTCCGTCTCTCTCTGCCTCTGTCTCCGTCTCTCTGCCTCTGCCTCTGTCTCTGTCTCTCTGCCTCTGTCTCCGTCTCTCTGCCTCTGTCTCTCTCTCTGCCTCTGTCTCCGTTTCTCTGCCTCTGTCTCTCTGCCTCTGTCTCCGTCTCCCTGCCTCTGTCTCCGTCTCTCTGCCTCTGCCTCTGTCTCCATCTATGTCTGCCTCTGTCTCCATCTCTCCCTCTGTCTCCATCTCTGCCTCTGTCTCCATCTCTCTGCCTCTGTCTCCATCTCTATGCCTCTGTCTCCATCTCTCTGCCTCTGTCTCCATCTCTCTGCCTCTGTCTCCATCTCTCTGCCTCTGTCTCCATCTATCTGCGTCTGTCTCCATCTCTCTGCCTCTGTCTCCATCTCTCTGCATCTGTCTGCCTCTGTCTCCATCTCTCTGCGTCTGTCTGCCTCTGTCTCCATCTGTCTCCATCTCTCTGCCTCTGTCTCCATCTGTCTCCATCTCTCTGCCTCTGTCTCCATCTCTCTGCCTCTGTCTCCATCTCTCTGCCTCTGTCTCCATCTCTCTGCCTCTTTCTCCATCTCTCTGCCTCTGCCTCTGTCTCCATCTATGTCTGCCTCTGTCTCCATCTCTCTGCCTCTGTATCCATCTCTCTGCCTCTGTCTCCATCTCTCTGCCTCTGTCTCCATCTCTCTGCCTCTGTCTCCATCTCTCTGCCTTTGTCTCCATCTTTCTGCCTCTGCCTCTGTCTCCATCTATGTCTGCCTCTGTCTCCATCTCTCTGCCTCTGTCTCCATCTCTCTGCCTCTGTCTCCATCTCTCTGCCTCTGTCTCCATCTCTCTGCCTCTGTCTCCATCTCTCTGCCTCTGTCTCCATCTCTCTGCCTCTGTCTCCATCTCTCTGCCTGTCTCCATCTCTCTGCCTCTGTCTGCCTCTGTCTCCATCTCTCTGTGTCTGTCTGCCTCTGTCTCCATCTCTCTGCATCTGTCTGCCTCTGTCTCCATCTCTCTGCATCTGTCTCCATCTCTCTGCCTGTCTCCACCTCTCTGCGTCTGTCTGCCTCTGTCTCCATCTCTCTGCCTCTGCCTCCATCTATGTCTGCCTCTGTCTCCATCTCTCCCTCTGTCTCCATCTCTGCCTCTGTCTCCATCTCTCTGCCTCTGTCTCCATCTCTCTGCCTCTGTCTCCATCTCTCTGCCTCTGTCTGCCTCTGTCTCCATCTCTCTGCCTCTGCCTCCATCTATCTGCGTCTGTCTCCATCTCTCTGCCTCTGTCTCCATCTCTCTGCCTCTGTCTCCATCTCTCTGCCTCTGCCTCCATCTATCTGCGTCTGTCTCCATCGTTCTGCCTCTGTCTCCATCTCTCTGCCTCTGTCTCCATCTCTCTGCCTCCATCTCCGTCTGTGTCCGTCTCCGTGTCTGCGTCTCTCTGTGTCTAACCCACATCTCATGAAGGCTAATTTAGGACCTTCCTTGTCTGAGAACAATCTCTGGATGTATCTGAACTCTCTCTCTGATGTTGGGTTGTCTAAAGCCCATTTTAGTGCACGGCCCATGTTGCAGCTTGTCCATTTTTCATTCAACAGACCATTCATTTATTTAATTCCACAGACCATTCATTTCTTTCAAGCTTCAGACTAGAGGTCAACCAAGCCGATACCGATTATTACATTACATTATATATATATATATATATATATATATATATATATATATATATATATATATATATATATATATATATATATATATATATATATATATATATATGTAATAATGACAATTACAGCAATACTGAATGACCAATGGACACTTTTATTTTAACTTAGTATAATACATAAATAAAATCTATTTAGTCTCAAATAAATAATGAAACACACTCAATTTGGTTTAAATAATGCAAAAACACAGTGTTGGAGAAGAAAGCAAAAGAACAATATGTGCCATGTAAAAAAGCTAATGTTAAATTCCTTGCTCAGAACATAAAAACATATGAAAGCTGGTGGTTCAATATTCCCAGTTAAGAAGTTTTAGGTTGTAGTTATTATCGGAATTATGACACGTTGACTATTTCTCTCTCTACCATTTGTATTTCATATACCTTTGACTATTGGATGTTCTAATAGGCACTTTAGTATTGCCATCCTAATCTCAGGAGTTGATAGGCTTGAAGTCATAAACAGCGCTGTGAGGCAAGCATTGCTAAGAGCTGCTAACAAACGCAGTAAAGTTTGAATGAATGCTTACAAGCCTGCTGCTGCCTACCACCGCTCATTCAGACTGCTCTATCAAATCATAGACTTAATTATAACATAATCACACACAGAAATACGAGCCATTGGTCATTAATATGGTCAAATCCGGAAACTATCATTTCAAAAACAAAACATATATTTTTTCAGTGAAATACGGATCCATTCCGTATTTTATCGAACAGGTGGCAACCCTAAGTCTAAATATTGCTGTTACATTGCACAACCTTAAATGTTATGTCATAATTATGTAAAATTCTGGCAAATTAGTTTGCAACGAGCCAGGCGGCCCAAACTGTTGCATATACCCTGCCTCTGTGTGCAATGCACGCAAGAGAAGTGACACAATTTCCTAGTTAATATATGCAGGTATAAACATATATACTTCTGTGTATTGATTTTAAGAAAGGCATTGATGTTTATGGTTAGGTACATTCATGCAACGATTGTGCTTTTTTCACGAATGCGCTTTTGTTAAATCATCCTCTGTGACGGTGACCCGTATACTGCACAGTGGTCTAAGTCACTGCATCTGTGCTCGAGGCATCACTATAGCCACCCTGTTTCAAATCCAGGCTGTATCACAACCAGCCATGATTGGGAGTCCCATAGGACGGCACACAATTGGCCCAGCTTTATCCGGGTTTGGCCGGTGTTGGCCAGTTATTGTAAATAAGAATTTGTTCTTAACTGACTTGCCTAGTTAAATAAAGATTACATTTACAAAAATGAACCATGAAATGAAGGGAAACACCCTCAGTAATTTTGATCGTAACAATTGCAATGTGTTCTAGCTAGTGAAAATGGAGTATTGGGATGTATTTTCCGTGCAATTCTACACTCATTATTAAGTTCTTTCTTGTGCTTGTTTTAGCAGGTTTAATGTTCCATCGCGTTCTGATGAAAAATGTTTGTGAACCCCATATATCCTGGGGTTGAGATCACAAAGCAGGAACACAGAACGCTTTAAAACTGAAACAACTAATACAACACATATACAACACACAACAAAACAGACCTGGAGAATTACTGACACAACCACAACTCAAGTTCCTACAAAAATACACAAAGGAACATTCTCAAATCCTGTTCAGAGATGAGATGATGATGATGAGGAGGAGGAATGTGTAGCAGACAGTACCCCCAAAAAACTGAACCACATGAGAGCAGGGTTTAGGGATTAGTGTGTGTGTGTGTGTGTGTGAGTGTATTGGGGGGGAACAAACAGCCTGTGGTCAATTGGTGTTCAAAGAAAGAGTTCCACCTCTACCTTTCTGAGAAAACAGACCTTTAGAGAAATGTGGATGACTTCACTGTGTAAGACTCCTCTTTGTTTGGCGTTGCCTTAGGGGTGTGCTAACATGCAAACACTGTGTGTGTTTGTGGTCCATTAAAGGTCCAAGTGGCGCCTGGGGTACCTTTAGTGTAACCGCTTCACTGACCACAACCACAACCAGTCTGGTTCCTTCATACTCACCTGCATGTGAAACCGTTATCGAAACACACAATGAAACCACATATTCCAGAGGTACAGATGCTCAGCATTGTGAGTGACTCATGAGTCATTGATACAACTTCATCGTTGTTCTTATAATCAGGAAATCACACATACACACACACTCACCCGGCTGTCACTCGTTAACACAGCCAGCCACAAAGTCACAAGGCAAGCTTACTCAACCAATCAGATCAGGGAGTGTGATGTATTCCGGTTCAAGTTCAAGTTTGAGGACCAAATAACTAATGCCGCGATGAAAACAACTGGAAACGTGGAACTGATAATTCCCTGACTTCCGATTTCAGACTGTGTTCCCGACTCGGAATTCCAAGTGAGGAACTCGGGCATCTGTCTCCGACATTACAACCTGAAGGTCACTGACGTCATGATTTGACCTTTTTTGTTTTTTTGAGTTCCCCGTTGTCTTGAAAGCACCATAAATACATTTGTGAACAAGACTTGAAAATATCACTATGAGAAAGGACAAGAGTTTTGGGCAAAAGGGTAAGTTTTCTTCTCTTGTTTTAGGTAACTGGTAGTAAACATTTGCTACTCTCATCTAGAAATAAGTGAGCTAGCATTCTATTCTATAAAGTACCATGTATGTAAAGTGTATGAATAATGTAGAGTGGGGTGGGGTGGATGGGCCAATAAAATACATTCAAATGAAGATTATGTAAGTGGGGTGAGGGTGGTGAGTTTGGCTTACACTACAACGAGCTTTGGGTGTCTAGAAAGGAGCCATCTAAGTCCAATCAATGATTATTGTTGAAGACCATGCCTTTGTACAGAGAAGGAAACTGGTACAATATAACAAAAAGGTGTTAAATTAGATAAATAAATGACTATAGTAAGTACCTAGGTGCCAAATAAAGTAACAGGGTTGACAGTTTCATTTTAAATAAGCCATAAAGCCATAAAGCGACAAGCCAATTTTACTTGTGGATTACTTGTAGATTTTGAAAATCTAAATCTAAAATCAATGTGTCAATTTGTTTGTCTGCATGCCATTTTAAAAACAATGCAGAAGATAGAGTGAACCTAAGTAATCATGATAAACCTGCAGGTTGAGTTAGAATAATTCAAGCCATTACCACTTTGCATTGAGAATGGTTGGTTGTATTATAGCTAATAAATAAATAATTGATGAATCACTAGATAAAGATATGCATCTCTCTCGTCTGCCCCTGCAAGATGCTCGGAATACGCGTCATCACACTCCCTCATCTGATTGGTCGTTCCCCACGAACCTTAAGCCGGTATATGCACAATCACACTCCCTCATCTGATTGGTCGTTCCCCACGAACCTTAAGCCGGTATATGCACAATCACACTCCCTCATCTGATTGGTCGTTTCCCACGAACCTGAAGCCGGTATATGCATAATCACACTCCCTCATCTGATTGGTCGAGTAGGCCGGCCTTCTGACTGTGGCTGTGGTAACTTGTGACGACCCACTCACCCTCACACACCCCTAGCCTGGACCCATGTGATCCCAGGGTTGTATTCTGAGAGCATTCCAGTGTACCCCCCCCCTCCCCCCCCACCATAGCAGATTAAAGTACAGTCTGGTCCCAGTCACTACACTAAGACCACTGTACATTCTGGTCCCTGTCACTAAGACCACTGTACAGTCTGGTCCCAGAGGACATAATAGAATAGAGGTTCAGCAGTACAGATGTCTTCCTCTTGACCCCCTGACCCCTGACTGCACCAGCCCCAGGAGTCCCATCCCGCCACAGTAACACACACACACGGACAGCCATAAGGAAGTGTTTAGAGATGTCACTGTTGACAGGAAGAACTTCCCATTCAAACACGTTTTCAGCAAGTATACATGTATACGTGCATGGACCCAGAAACACGCATGCGCGGACACACACCATAAAAACCTTGTTAGGATGTGATTAGGAATACTGACTATGTGATTAGGAATACTGACTATGTGATAGGAATACTGACTATGTGATTAGGAATACTGACTATGTGATTAGGAATACTGACTATGTGATTAGGAATACTGACTATGTGATTAGGAATACTGACTATGTGATTAGGAATACTGACTATGTGATAGGAATACTGACTATGTGATTAGGAATACTGACTATTTGATTAGGAATACTGACTATTTGATTGGGAATACTGACTATGTGATTGGGAATACTGACTATGTGATAGGAATACTGACTATGTGATTAGGAATACTGACTATGTGATAGGAATACTGACTATGTGATTAGGAATACTGACTAAGTGATTAGGAATACTGATTATGTGATTGGGAATACTGACTAAGTGATTAGGAATACTGATTATGTGATTGGGAATACTGACTATGTGATTGGGAATACTGACTATGTGATTAGGAATACTGATTATGTGATTGGGAATACTGACTATGTGATTAGGAATACTGATTATGTGATTGGGAATACTGACTAAGTGATTAGGAATACTGATTATGTGATTGGGAATACTGACTATGTGATTGGGAATACTGACTATGTGATTAGGAATACTGATTATGTGATTGGGAATACTGACTAAGTGATTAGGAATACTGATTATGTGATTGGGAATACTGACTATGTGATTGGGAATACTGACTAAGTGATTAGGAATACTGATTATGTGATTGGGAATACTGACTATGTGATTGGGAATACTGACTATGTGATTGGAATACTGACTAAATGATTAGGAATACTGACTATGTGATTAGGAATACTGATTATGTGATAGGAATACTGACTATGTGATGAGGAATACTGACTAAATGATTAGGAATACTGACTATGTGATGAGGAATACTGACTAAATGATTAGGAATACTGACTATGTGATTAGGAATACTGATTATGTGATAGGAATACTGACTATGTGATGAGGAATACTGACTAAATGATTAGGAATACTGACTATGTGATGAGGAATACTGACGATGTGATG
>NW_027001183.1:0-7810 GCF_036934945.1 Oncorhynchus masou masou
TACGTCTCAGCTACGCCTCAGCTACGTCCTCAGCCACGTCCTCAGCTACGTCTCAGCTACGTCTCAGCCACGTCTCAGCCACGTCTCAGCCACGCCTCAGTGCTCTAACACTAGAACCCAGACACAGCTACTGACACCACACCGTCTCAACATGGTAGATGTGATAAAAGTTCTGCTATAATTGGTGCCATTGTGATGGTTAGTTGGGTCAGGAGGGAGGATGATGAGTTTAAGAGGCTTGGTATGTATCCTAAATGGCACCCTATTCCCTATGTTGTGCACTACTTTTGACCAGAGCCCTATGGAACCCTATTCCCTATGTTGTGCACTAATTTTGACCAGAGCCTATGGAACCCTATTCCCTATGTTGTGCTCTACTTTGACAGAGCCCTATGGACCCTATTCCCTATGTTGTGCACTACTTTTGACCATGGCACTATGGGGAATAGGGTGCCATTTTGGATGCATCCCTAGCCTTCTATAGGAAGGAATAGTCTCAGATTCGTGCCTGTCTCACTTCCTTTGATGAGGATCTTGTGAAACAGGGGCTGGGTAAATCTTCCTCTGAGGATCTTGTGAAACAGGTGAGTAGATCTTCCCACGGCAACATCACAACGCACAACAGCACGGCCATGTTGTAAAGGTTGCCGTGTGTATATTAACTGATGAATCAAAGGTGAAGCCCTCATCAATGGGCTCCCGAGTGGTGCAGTGGTCTAAGGCACTGCATCTCAGTGCAAGATGCGTCACTACAGTTCCTGGTTCGAATCCAGGCTGAATCACATCCGGTTGTGATTGGTAGTCCCATAGGGCCCACGCAAAAATTGTCCCTGACCGGGGCAGGCCGTCATTGTAAGTAAGAATTTGTTCTTAACTGACTTGACTTGTTAAATAAAAGGTTAAATCATAACAAATGGGATTAATGGTGGAGCCTCAACAATGTGATGAATTGCAACGATAAAAGGAAGTCATTTTTAGAGATTGGATAGTCACAGAGAGTCCCGATCAAGCAGCTCCTCTCCTCAACCTCAGTGACTGTATGTGTTAACCAGCAGTTAACCAGCATCTTATCTACATCTCAGGTCATTTCCAAGGCTACGTTATACTTCTGTTGGATAACCTATCAAAGCGACTCTAAACAAAAAGACTTGTCTGAATGATCAGTACATTGAGTTAGAGACCGATGTGTTGCCAACCCTATCACAGAGCTGTAATCCTTCAGGTCTCTCACAGAGCTGTAATCCTTCAGGTCTCTCACAGAGCTGTAAATCCTTCAGGTCTCTCACAGAGCTGTAATCCTTCAGGTCTCTCACAGAGCTGTAATCCTTCAGGTCTTTCACAGACCTGTCATCCTTCAGGTCTCTCACAGAGCTGTAATCCTTCAGGTCTCTCACAGACCTGCAATCCTTCAGGTCTCTCACAGAGCTGTAATCCTTCAGGTCTTTCAGCCTGTCATCTTCAGGTCTCTCCAGAGCTGTAATCCTTCAGGTCTCTCACAGAGCTGTAATCCTTCAGGTCTCTCACAGACCTGCAATCCTTCAGGTCTCTCACAGAGCTGCAATCCTTCAGGTCTCTCCACAGAGCTGTAATCCTTCCGGTCTCTCACAGACCTGCAATCCTTCAGTCTCTCACGGTCGATGCCACCCTACCCCAGGTTTCCATGGTTACCTGCCCATGGGCACCGACAATGGCATTGGAAGAAACTAAAAATGACGTGAGCCCAGAGTGACTTCTGTAACGCCACCGCATGTATTTCTAATACTGTTGTTGAGGGAAAATCTTCAACATGAAAACTATGGAACGTTTGTTTGTCACGTGTTGGAACGCAATTTTTAGTTTCCTTTTTCATTACGATGATGATGATGATTATTATTATTATCATTATTATTTAATGAAGTATTGAGGTGTTATACCTGTCCTGTACGCTAACATTATTTTACATGGCTTAAGAGCATTATACTGTATACCCTCTCTCTGACTGACACACACACACACACACACACACACACACACACGCACACGCACACGCACACAAACACACACACACACACACACACCACACACACCATACATACACACATACACACATACACATACACGCACACACACGCACACACCACACACACCACACACACACACCACACACACACACACACACACACACACACACCTTCTATGCATCGCACATACCCACCTCGTTCGGCATCTGCAACGAGGACTTAAACCCACACCACCATATTCTCCCAGCGCACTTGATATACTCTGCCTGTCAGAGCCCAGCACCAGCCTGGTCAACATGATATACTCTGTCTGTCAGAGCCCAGCACCTGCCTGGTCAACATGATATATCTGTCTGTCTGGCCAGACTATCTGTATCTCTGCTGTCTGGAGCCCAGCACCTGCCTGGCATCATGATATACTCTCTGTCGGCACCGCCATCATGATATATCTGCCTTCTGACCCAGCACCTGCCTGGTCAACATGATATACTCTGTCTGTCTGAGCCCAGCACCTGCCATCATGATATACATCTGTCTGTCTGGAGCCCAGCACCTGCCTGGTCAACATGATATACTCTGTCTGTCTGGACCCAGTACCGGCCATCATGATATACTCTGTCTGTCTGGACCCAGCACCTGCCTGGTCAACATGATATACTCTGCCTGTCTGGACCCAGCACCTGCCTGGTCAACATGATATACTCTGTCTGTCTGTCTGGACCCAGCACCTGCCTGGTCAACATGATATACTCTGTCTGTCTGAGCCCAGCACCTGCCTGGTCAACATGATATACTCTGTCTGTCTGTCTCGGACCCAGCACCTGCCTGGTCAACATGATATACTCTGTCTGTCTGAGCCCAGCACCTGCCTGGTCAACATGATATACTCTGTCTGTCTGGACCCAGTACCTGCCTGGTCAACATGATATACTCTGTCTGTCTGAGCCCAGCACCTGCCTGGTCAACATGATATACTCTGCCTGTCTGAGACCAGCACCTGCCTGGTCAACATGATATACTCTGCCTGTCTGAGCCCAGCACCTGCCTGGTCAACATGATATACTCTGTCTCGTCTGGACCCAGTACCTGCCTGGTCAACATGATATACTCTGTCTGTCTGAGCCCAGCACCTGCCTGGTCAACATGATATACTCTGTCTGTCTGAGCCCAGCACCTGCCTGGTCAACATGATATACTCTGTCTGTCTGAGCCCAGTACCGGCCTGGCCAACATGATATACTCTGCCTGTCTGAGCCCAGCACCAGCCTGGTCAACATGATATACTCTGCCTGTCTGGACCCAGTACCGGCCATCATGATATACTCTGCCTGTCTGAGCCCAGTACCGGCCTGGCCAACATGATATACTCTGCCTGTCTGAGCCCAGCACCAGCCTGGTCAACATGATATACTCTGCCTGTCTGAGCCCAGCACCTGCCTGGTCAACATGATATACTCTGCCTGTCTGGACCCAGTACCGGCCATCATGATATACTCTGCCTGTCTGGACACAGTACCGGCCATCATGATATACTCTGTCTGTCTGAGCCCAGTACCGGCCATCATGATATACTCTGCCTGTCTGAGCCCAGTACCGGCCAACATGATATACTCTGCCTGTCTGAGCCCAGTACTGCCTGTGATATACTCTGTCTGTCTGGACGTACCGGCCATCATGATATACTCTGTCTGTCTGGACCCAGTACTGGTCAACATGATATACTCTGTCTGTCTGAGCCCAGTACCGGCCATCATGATATACTCTGCCTGTCTGGACCCAGTACCGGCCATCATGATATACTCTGCCTGTCTGAGCCCAGCACCAGCCTGGTCAACATCATATACTCTGTCTGTCTGAGCCCAGTACCGGCCATCATGATATACTCTGTCTGTCTGGACCCAGTACCGGCGTGATCAACAGTGAATCCAGGGAAAACAGCTCAAATAGCTTAATGCATGGTCACACACAATAATCGTGGTGGTGCAGATGGCCCTTTGGGTTTCAGTGACGGGCTGATCTGGGCTCTCTATTGGAGCATGCCTTTGGGTGGCAGGTAGTCTAGCGGTTAACAGGTAGCCTAGCGGTTAACAGGTAGCCTAGCAGTTAACAGGTAGCCTAGTGGTTAACAGGTAGCCTAGCTGTTAGAGCATTGGGCCAGTAACTGAAAAGTTGCTGGTTCGAATACCTGAGCTGACAAGGTGAAAAATCTGTAAAATGTGCCCTTGAGCAAGGCACTTAACCCTAATATGCTCCAGGGGAGCCGTACTACACTGGCTGACGCTGTAAAACAACACATTTCACTGCACCTATTCGTATGTGACAATAACATATATTTTTTGTTGTAGTGAGTCAACGCCCACTGGTGTGATCCACAGGAGGGACTAGTCTCTCTCCACAGGTAGGTCGGACTGGATGAGATGCTGGGTGTCTAAGTACTGAAGAAAAATAAGACCCCTCTTGATCTGGTTAGGAAGTGTGTTGTAGTGGGTTATGTTAACACAACTCAGCTGTACTAGCCTGGGGACTCTCCAGAATGTGTGTGTGCATTATTTTCCCTTTTGTACTTTAACTATTTGCACATCGTTACAACACTGTATAAGGACATAATGTGACATTTGAAATGTCTCTATTATTTTGGAACTTGTGTAAGTGTAATATTTACTGTTCATTTTTGATTGTTTATCCGATCCACTTGCTTTGGCAGTGTAAATGTATGTTTCCCATGCAGAGAGAGAGACAGAGAGAGAGAGTGAGAGTGAGAGAGAGAGACAGAGACAGAAAGAGAGACAGAGAAAGAGAGACAGAGAAAGAGAGACAGAGAAAGAGAGACAGAGAGAGAGAGAGACAGAGAGAGAGAGAGAGAGAGAGAGAGAGAGTGTGTGAGAGAGCGAGAGAGAGACAGAGAGCGAGAGAGAGAGAGAGAGAGACAGAGAGAGAGAGAGAGAGAGAGAGAGAGAGACAGAAAGAGACAGAGAGAGAGACAGAGAGAGAGTTCAGCTCCATGCCCTGTAAGGAAAGAACTGAACAGAACAACAGGTCGTATGTAGTTTGAGTATTAGCTACTGCAACACTGGTCACTGGTCTGTCACCGTGAATACCCCTGTAGATGGACAGGACTGGACAGCCTCACACTCACACAATGTGCCATTGTGGTCTTCCTGTGGGCTATCTTCACCCTATGATATTTGTTTTTTGTCCAGTACATTCCTAATGCCTCTTTGAGAGCCTCTACTGCTGTTGCCTGTCTTATCAGTCCTCTGGTATCTCACAGCATCTCATAGTAGCTTCTAAAGGCAGAATCTCATAGTAGCTTCTAATAGCAGCCTCTCGTAGTAGCATCCGAATGCAGCATCTCATAGTAGCTTCTAATAGCAGCATCTCGTAGCAGCATCTCGTAGCAGCATCTGGAAAGAGCTTCTCAATGTAGCTTCTAATAGCAGCATCTCGAAGCAGCTTCTCGTAGTAGCATCTAATAGCAGCATCTCGAAGCGGCATCTCATAGCAGCATCTATGTGCACTAATTTGGACCAGAGCCCTTAGGGAATAGGGTGCCATTTGGGACACAAACCATACAAGCTGTGGACTGCCTCTCCAGAAGTCATTACCATTATTGGTAATTCATTTGTTTGGACTGGTTTACAAATCATCCACATAACATAGCTTTAATTAATATAACATTCTTACTACATTCTCAGAATTAAGGACACCAATATCTATAATTATAGTCTATGGGTAGGCTGAGCTCTACAGAACTATAATTATTGGGTCAGTTTCTTTCTGCAGAACATTGGTTTAAATAGATCACAGTATAGTTGGGACCTTGAGGAGCCTGGGAGCCTGCTGGCCTGGCAGATGGTTGGTGCTTCAGCATCTGTACCCAGTTCCAGGGTCATAATGCACCCAGAAGGCATCGGGCCTAGGTCAGTGCCAGGGGAGACTCCACAAGAGCCCAGGGGAACCTCGGACACCTTGGCTCTTCCCAGTATAGTACACTGCTTTTGACCAGAGCCCAATGGGCACGCAGCCATTGAACTCAGATAACAGCAGATCTCTCTCAGATGTCACGTGGGTTCTGAACCTACATACTAGTAAATTAATATAACCTTCTATCAAACAATCATAAAGTACAAATAGTCATTATAATACCTGGGCCTGTATGCATAAAGCATATGATCTAGGATCAGCACCCCCTCGTCCATATATACATACACATTAATTATGGAAGAAGAAAAACAGCAAAGTTAAATTGATCCTAGATCAGCACTGAGATCCTTTATGCATACAGTTCTTGATTTAACTTCTACATTGAAAAAGTCTGGAGTTCTCAGCTCAGAGGTCCTGTCAAACGTGTCCAGATTAGTAGGTATTCACACTGGATGTTGATTCAGAGCAACCAGGCAGAAAGCAATCTCACCCTTATGTTATAGTAATCTCTCCCGTGTGACCTCCCTCCACTCAGGGTAAAGGGAGACATACACCCAGCATCGCAAATGGCACCCTATTCCTTAAATAGTACACTACTTTACGACCAAGGCCCATAGGGATCTGGTCAAAAAGTAGTGCACAATAATCAATAATAGGTAATAAGGTTCCATAGTGCTCTGGTCAAAAGTAGTGCACTATATAGGAAATAGGGTGCCATTTTTTATACAGATTTAGAAAACCTGCAGTGGCCCAGCCTGAGAGGATTTAGGGAGAAAAACCTTGCCTGGTAGACTACTGTAGTTGCTCCTGGACCATGTGTTATATGCCCAAATGGCACCCTATTCCCTATGTAAATGCACTACTTTTGACCAGGGACTATAGAGTTCTAAACAGGACACAGACATAAGATATTCCCATTAGCAAATCCTCCCCAACTCATTAACATGGAACTAGAAGCACAAGCATTTCGCTGCATTACGCTACACTCGCATTAACATCTACTAACCATGTGTATGTGACAAATAAAATTTGATTTGATTGATTTGATTTGATAACAAATCCACACACCTTCATCTCTCTAAAGAGAGATTGAACTAGGTGGCAGACTTTGACTTCGTCCCAATTGGCAACCTATTCCTATTTAGTGCACTACTTTTGACCAAGGACCATAGTGCTCTGGTCAAAAGTAGTGACTATGTGGGAAAGGGTACCATTTGGGACGGTATTGCTTTTTAGGAATGGAATTCATTTGAACACCCCTCTAGAGGGAATGCATTAACAATGACCAATCACAATAGATTAGAATGAGATTTTGATCCAATGAGTTGAAAGCACACTGAAGTACAACAGCCTAATATCAACAATTGGTCCGCATTACATCATCATCAATAACAGCTGGTGCACGAAATCTAATATCGAGGAACTCTCAAGGTTTTTCTCGCCTGAGGTAGAGTCTCTCATGATAAACTGCAGACCACATTATTTCCCAAGAGAGTTTTCATCTATATTTTTTTTATAGCTGTCTATTTACCACCACAAACCGATGCTGGCACTAAGACAGCACTCAATGAGCTGTATTCCGCCATAAGCAAACAATGAAATGCTCACCCAGAGGCGTCGCTCCTAGTGGCTGGGGACTTTAATGCAGGGAAACTTAAATCCATTTTACCTTATTTCTACCAACATGTCACAACCAGAGGACAAAAACTCCAGACCACCTTTACTCCTCACACAGAGACGCGTACAAAGCTCTCCCCGCTTGGTTCGATTGGATATGTTGTGATTTTACCAACACAGCCACATATGTACACAGTCTTGTACACTTAATCTTCATTTTAAACTGACTATCGTATTTGTTGATAAAAATCAAACTCTATTAGTATAAT
>NW_027001184.1:2500-7809 GCF_036934945.1 Oncorhynchus masou masou
ACTCTGTACCGTAACACCCTGTATATAGCCTCCACATTGACTCTGTACAGTAACACCCTGTATATAGCCTCCACATTGACTCTGTACAGTAATACCCTGTATATAGCCTCAACATTGACTCTGTACCGTAACACCCTGTATATATCTCCACATTGACTCTGTACAGTAACACCCTGTATATAGCCTCCACATTGACTCTGTACCGTAACACCCTGTATATAGCCTCCACATTGACTCTGTACTGTAATACCCTGTTTATAGTCTCCACATTGACTCTGTACCGTAACACCCTGTATATAACCTCCACATTGACTCTGTACCGGTACCCTCTGTATATAGCCTCCACATTGACTCTGTACCGTAACACCCTGTATATAGCCTCCACATGGACTCTGTACCGGTACCCTCTGTATATAGCCTCCACATGGACTCTGTACCGGTACCCTCTGTATATAGCCTCCACATTGACTCTGTACAGTAATACCCTGTATATAGCCTCCACATTGACTCTGTACAGTAACACCCTGTATATAGCCTCCACATTGACTCTGTACCGTAACACCCTGTATATAGCCTCCACATTGACTCTGTACAGTAATACCCTGTATATAGCCTCCACATTGACTCTGTACAGTAATACCCTGTATATAGCCTCCACATTGACTCTGTACAGTAATACCCTGTATATAGCCTCCACATTGACTCTGTACAGTAATACCCTGTATATAGGTTCCACATTGACTCTGTACCGTAATACGCTGTATATAGGTTCCACATTGACTCTGTACCTGTACCCCCTGTATATAGCCTCCACATTGACTCTGTACCGGTACCCCCTGTATATAGCCTCCACATGGACTCTGTACCGGTACCCCCTGTATACAGCCTCCACATTGACTCTGTACCGGTACCCCCTGTATATAGGTTCCACATTGACTCTGTACTGGTACCCCCTGTATATAGCCTCCACATTGACTCTGTACCGGTACCCCCTGTATATAGGTTCCACATTGACTCTGTACTGGTACCCCCTGTATATAGCCTCCACATTGACTCTGTACAGTAATACCCTGTATATAGCCTCCACATTGACTCTGTACCGGTACCCCCTGTATATAGCCTCCACATGGACTCTGTACAGTAATACCCTGTATATAGCCTCCACATTGACTCTGTACCGGTACCCCCTGTATATAGCCTCCACATGGACTCTGTACCGGTACCCCCTGTATACAGCCTCCACATTGACTCTGTACAGTAACACCCTGTATATAGCCTCCACATTGACTCTGTACCGTAATACCCTGTTTATAGCCTCCACACTGACTCTGTAACCGTAATACCCTGTATATAGGTTCCACATTGACTCTGTACTGGTACCCCCTGTATATAGCCTCCACATTGACTCTGTACCGTAATACACTGTATATAGCCTCCACATTGACTCTGTACAATAATACCCTGTATATAGCCTCCACATGGACTCTGTACTGGTACCCCTGTATATAGCCTCCACATTGACTCTGTACAGTATTACCCTGGCATATAGCCTCCACATTTGACTCTGTACCGTAACACCCTGTATATAGCCTCCACATTGACTCTGTACAGTAACACCCTGTATATAGCCTCCACATTGACTCTGTACAGTAATACCCTGTATATAGCCTCAACATTGACTCTGTGCCGTAACACCCTGTATATATCTCACATTGACTCTGTACAGTAACACCCTGTATATAGCCTCCACATTGACTCTGTACCGTAACACCCTGTATATAGCCTCCACATTGACTCTGTACCGTAACACCCTGTATATAGCCTCCACAATGACTCTGTACAGTAACACCCTGTACATAACCTCCACATTGACTCTGTACCGTAACACCCTGTATATAGCCTCCACATTGACTCTGTACCGTAACACCTGTATATAGCCTCCACATTGACTCTGTACCGTAACACCATGTATGTAGCCTCCACATTGACTCTGTACCGTAACACCCTGTATATAGCCTCCACATTGACTCTGTGCCGTAACACCCTGTATATAGCCTCCACATTGACTCTGTACTGGAACCTCCTGTACATAGCCTCCACACTGACTCTGTACAGTAACACCCTGTATATAGCCTCCACATTGACTCTGTACCGTAACACCCTGTATATAGCCTCCACATTGACTCTGTACCGTAACACCCTGTATATAGCCTCCACATTGACTCTGTACCAGCAACACCCTGTATATATCTCCACATTGACTCTGTACAATACACCCTGTATGTAGCCTCCCACATTGACTCTGTACCAGTACACCCTGTATATAGCCTCCACATTGACTCTGTACTGTAATACCCTGTTTATAGTCTCCACATTGACTCTGTACCGTAACACCCTGTATATAACCTCCACATTGACTCTGTACCGGTACCCTCTGTATATAGCCTCCACATTGACTCTGGACCGTAACACCCTGTATATAGCCTCCACATTGACTCTGTACTGGTAACCCCCTGTATATAGCCTCCAAATTGACTCTGTACCACTACCTCTCTGTATATAGCCTCCACATTAACTCTGTACCGTAACACCCTGTATATAGCCTCACATTGACTCTGTACAGTAATACCCTGTATATAGCCTCCACATTGACTCACCTAACACCCTGTACATCCACATGGACTCTCCGGTACCCTCTGTATATATCCACATGGACTCTGTACCAGTGACTCTGTACCTCCTGTATATAGACCTCCACATTGACTCTGTACAGTAACACCCTGTATATAGCCTCCACATTGACTCTGTACAGTAACACCCTGTATATAGCCTCCACATTGACTCTGTACAGTAATACCCTGTATATAGCCTCCACATTGACTCTGTACAGTAATACCCTGTATATAGCCTCCACATTGACTCTGTACAGTAATACCCTGTATATAGGTTCCACATTGACTCTGTACCGTAATACGCTGTATATAGGTTCCATTGGCTTCTGTACCTGTACCCCCTGTATATAGCCTCCCATTGACTCTGTACCGGTACCCCCTGTATATAGCCTCACATGGACTCTGTGCAGTACCCCCTGTATACAGCCCCTCCACATTGACTCTGTACCGGTACCCCCTGTATATAGGTTCCCATTGACTCTGTACTGGTACTATATAGCCTCCACATTGACTCTGTACCGGTACCCCCTGTATATAGGTTCCACATTGACTCTGTACTGGTAACCCCTGTATATAGCCTCCACATTGACTCTGTACCGTAATACCCTGTATGTAGCCTCCACATGGACTCTGTACCGGTAACCCCTGTATATAGCCTCCACATGGACTCTGTACAGTAATACCTTGTATATAGCCTCCACATGGACTCTGTACCGGTACCCCCTGTATATAGCCTCCACATGGACTCTGTACCGGTACCCCCTGTATATAGCCTCCACATGGACTCTGTACCAGTAATACTTTGTATATAGCCTCCACATTGACTCTGTACCGTAATACCCTGTTTATAGCCTCCACACTGACTCTGTAACCGTAATACCCTGTATATAGGTTCCACATTGACTCTGTACTGGTACCCCCTGTATATAGCCTCCACATTGACTCTGTACCGTAATACACTGTATATAGCCTCCACATTGACTCTGTACAGTAATACCCTGTATATAGCCTCCACATGGACTCTGTACTGGTACCCCCTGTATATAGCCTCCACATTGACTCTGTACCGGTACCCTCTGTATATAGCCTCCACATTGACTCTGTACAGTAATACCCTGTATATAGTCTCCACATGGACTCTGTACAGTAATACCCTGTATATAGCCTCCACATGGACTCTGTACCGTAATACCCTGTATATAGCCTCCACATGGACTCTGTACCGTAACACCCTGTATATAGCCTCCACATTGACTCTGTACCGTAATACCCTGTATATAGCCTCCACATTGACTCTGTACCGGTACCCTCTGTATATAGCCTCCACATTGACTCTGTACCGGTACCCCTGTATATAGCCTCCACATGGACTCTGTACCGGTAACCCCCTGTATATAGCCTCCACATTGACTCTGTACCGTAATACCCTGTATATAGCCTCCACATTGACTCTGTACCAGTAACACCCTGTATATAGCCTCCACATTGACTCTGTACTGGTAACACCCTGTATATAGCCTCCACATTGACTCTGTACCGTAACACCTCTGTATATAGTCTCCACATTGACTCTGTACCGTAATACCCTGTACATAACCTCCACATTGACTCTGTACCAGTAACACCCTGTATATAGCCTCCACATTGACTCTGTACCGTAACACCCTGTATATAGCCTCCACATTGACTCTGTACAGTAACACCCTGTTTATAGCCTCCACATTGACTCTGTACAGTAACACCCTGTACATAACCTCCACATTGACTCTGTACCGTAACACCCTGTATATAGCCTCCACATTGACTCTGTACCGTAACACCCTGTATATAGCCTCCACATTGACTCTGTACCGTAACACCCTGTATATAGCCTCCACATTGACTCTGTACAGTAACACCCTGTACATAACCTCCACATTGACTCTGTACCGTAACACCCTGTATATAGCCTCCACATTGACTCTGTACCGTAACACCCTGTATATACATTTACATTTAAGTCATTGTAGCAGCGCTCTTATCCACAGAGCGACTTCACGAAATTGGATATAGCCTCCACATTGACTCTGTACAGTAACACCCTGTATATAGCCTCCACATTGACTCTGTACCGTAACACCCTGTATATAGCCTCCACATTGACTCTGTACCGTAACACCCTGTATATAGCCTCCACATTGACTCTGTACCGTAACACCCTGTATATAGCCTCCACATTGACTCTGTACAGTAACACCCTGTATATAGCCTCCACATTGACTCTGTACCGAAATACCCTGTATATAGCCTCCACATGGACTCTGTACCGGTACCCTCTGTATGTAGCCTCCACATTGACTCTGTACAGTAATACCCTGTATATAGCCTCCACATGGACTCTGTACAGTAACACCCTGTATATAGCCTCCACATGGACTCTGTACCGTAACACCCTGTATATAGCCTCCACATTGACTCTGTACAGTAATACCCTGTATATAGCCTCAACATTGACTCTGTACCGTAACACCCTGTATATAGTCTCCACATTGACTCTGTACAGTAACACCCTGTATATAGCCTCCACATTGACTCTGTACCGTAACACCCTGTATATAGCCTCCACATTGACTCTGTACCGTAACACCCTGTATATAG
>NW_027001185.1:0-7808 GCF_036934945.1 Oncorhynchus masou masou
TATTATATTTTGATATATTATTATATTCCCTCTCCTAAGGAGATGGAGTAGAGTACCTATCCAGTTCAGCTTAAGAACAGGTTATAATTATATTCCCTCTCCTAAGGAGATGGAGTAGAGTACCTATCCAGTTCAGCTTAAGAACAGGTTATAATTATATTCCCTCTCCTAAGGAGATGGAGTAGAGTACCTATCCAGTTCAGGTTAAGAACAGGTTATAATTATATTCCCTCTCCTAAGGAGATGGAGTAGAGTACCTATCCAGTTCAGCTTAAGAACAGGTTATAATTATATTCCCTCTCCTAAGGAGATGGAGTAGAGTACCTATCCAGTTCAGGTTAAGAACAGGTTATAATTATTTTCACTCTCCTAAGGAGATGGAGTAGAGTACCTATCCAGTTCAGCTTAAGAACAGGTTATAATTATATTCCCTCTCCTAAGGAGATGGAGTAGAGTACCTATCCAGTTCAGCTTAAGAACAGATTATAATTATTATTTTGGAATGAGATGTTTGACAAGCTGCTGTCCACATACTTTTGGTCATGTAGTGTATCTCTCTGTTAAGCGTGGGACATTTTTTAAACAAATTTCCCAAATTAAAATAAATTGGAGCTGATTTGCTGGTGTTTTTACAGCCTTATGTCCAACAGAAAATTGGGGGGTAAATCAAATCACCAGTTGGGGAACCCTGCTGTTGGGGAACCCTGCTGTTGGGGAACCCTGCTGATGGGGAACCCTGCTGATGGGGAACCCTGCTGATGGGGAACCCTGCTGATGGGGAACCCTGCTGTTAGAGAACCCTGCTGATGGGGAACCCTGCTGTTGGGGAACCCTGCTGTTGGGGAACCCTGCTGTTGGGGAACCCTGCTGATGGGGAACCCTGCTGATGGGGAACCCTGCTGTTAGAGAACCCTGCTGTTGGGGAACCCTGCTGATGGGGAACCCTGCTGTTGGGGAACCCTGCTGTTAGGGAACCCTGCTGTTGAGGAACCCTGCTGTTGGGGAACCCTGCTGAAGTGTATAACTAGCTTATTACAGTATAGAAATACACAGTTGTACTGTACTGCCTGGAACATGAATAGACATGTAGATGACTGGTGAATCCATTTTCACTGGGCTCTGTTGTTGTCTGTGAGCTGGTGTACAGTATTTGAGTACAGACAGACCTAAATACAGGCAGCCGCTGCTGGACTCCTACAAACACCAACAGCATAAAAACACAACTCTGCACGGTTGGCTTTTCCATGAGTTGTGCCCTGTTCAGTGCCCTTTGTGGCTTCCCAGGCCCTACATACAGCTCGCCAACACACAAATACGCCAAATGGGAGTCTCTCTCTGTCTATGTGAATAAAAACACTGCCCTGTTCTGTGGTGAACTAACATCTCGGCACACCCTGTCCACATTTCATTTCACATTGCTGCCCTGCAATCCTTCCACCCTGTGACTGTGTCTGTGTAATGACTCTCATTAGACTGGTCTGGGACCAGTGGCGTGGCAGTAACCTCACAGGTCAGGACAACAGAACAGGCCATGGTTTAAACTGGTCTGGGACCAGTGACGTGGCAGTAACCTCACAGGGCAGGACAACAGAACAGGCCATGGTTTAAACTGGTCTGGGACCAGTGACGTGGTAGTACCCTCACAGGGCAGGACAACAGAACAGGCCATGGTTTAAACTGGTCTGGGACCAGTGGCGTGGCAGTGGCCTCACAGGGCAGGACAACAGAACAGGCTATGGTTTAAACTGGTCTGGGACCAGTGACGTGGTAGTAACCTCACAGGGCAGGACAACAGAACAGGCCATGGTTTAAACTGGTCTGGGACCAGGCTGTGGTTTAAAGCTCCATTTAATGCCCTTTGAACATCTCAGAGCCCTCAGTCTTCTGTTGCCAGGAGACCGGCTTTAGCTGAGCAGTTAGTCTTTTTCTCTCTTTCTCTCTGTCTGTCTGCCCCCCTCTCTCTATCCTATCCAGCCCTCTGTCTGTCTGCCCCCCCCTCTCTCTATCCTATCCAGCCCTCTGCCTGTCTGCCCCCCCCTCTCTCTCTATCCTATCCAGCCCTCTGTCTGTCTGCCCCCCTCTCTCTATCCAGCCCTCTGTCTGTCTGCAACCTCTCCCCCTCACTCTCCAGTTCTCTTACCTTGCTGGGGGTGTTGTCTGCAGCCAGGGCATTCCTCTGAGGGGGACCTGGTACACATCTTGTCCCAGGGGTACCTGGTAGATCCCTTGCTGCCCCGGGCTCTGGAGGGACGGGGGCACCTGGTACAGCCCCTGGGACGATGACACGGCCTTCTGCTGGTAGGCCGAGCCTATAGGTGATGATTGGGCGATAGGGGACTGGGCGTCGAACATTGGACCAATCAGCAGCTTGAGGCGGTTGCCCGGGGCGATGCCCTGGCGTCCGTGTAGCGAGCAGAGCCACCACCCCTCCAGGCCACCCGTGTTTTGCTCAATGATTGTTAAGATGTCCCCTTTCCGGAAGGCCAACTCCTCCGGGGACTCGGGGACGTTGTCGTATAATGCCTTGGCCATCAGGTTCTACAGAGAGAAGAGAGGTCAGTCTACTGTCAGGAACATACCGGACTGGGATATGTTCCGGGTTGCCTCTGAGAATAACATTGACGTATACACGGACATGGTGACTGAGTTCATCAGAAAGTGTTTAGGGGATGTTGTTCCCACTGTGACTATTAAAACCTACCCAAACCAAAAACCGTGGATAAATGGCAGCATTCGCGCATAACTGAAAGGTGCAAACCACCGCATTTAACCATGGCAAGGAGACTGGGAATATGGTTGAATACAAACAGTGTAGTTATTCCCTATGTAAGGCAATCAAACAGTCAAAACGTCAGTACAGAGACAAAGTGGAGTCGCAATTCAACGGCTCAGACACAAGATGTATGTGGCTGGGCCTCCAGACAATCAACACGGACAACCTAAACACCTTCTTCACCCGCTTTGAGGATAACACAGCGCCACAGATGCAGCCCACTCTGTTAAAAAAGAGGAGTTTACAGTAAACAACGTAGTACCGTTAAAGAAGAGGAGTTTACAGTAAACAACGTAGTACCGTTAAAGAAGAGAGGAGTTTACAGTAAACAACGTAGTACCGTTAAAGAAGAGAGGAGTTTACAGCAAACAACGTAGTACCGTTAAAAAAGAGGAGTCTACAGTAAACAACGTAGTACCGTTAAAGAAGAGAGGAGTTTACAGTAAACAAAGTAGTACCGTTAAAGAAGAGAGGAGTCTACAGTAAACAGCATAGTACCGTTAAAAATGAGGAGTCTACAGTAAACAACGTAGTACTGTTAAAAAAGAGAGGAGTTTACAGTAAACAACGTAGTACCATTAAAGAAGAGGAGTCTACAGTAAACAACGTAGTACCGTTAAAGACGAGAGGAGTTTACAGTAAACAACGTAGTACTGTTAAAGAAGAGGAGTTTACAGTAAACAATGTAGTACCGTTAAAGAAGAGAGGAGTTTACAGTAAACAACGTAGAACCGTTAAAGAAGAGAGGAGTCTATAGTAAAAAGCATAGTACCGTTAAAAAAGAGAAGTCTACAGTAAACAACGTAGTACTGTTAAAGAAGAGAGGAGTTTACAGTAAACAACGTAGTATCGTTAAAGAAGAGAGGAGTCTACAGTAAACAACGTAGTACTGTTAAAGAAGAGGAGTTTACAGTAACCAATGTAGTACTGTTAAAGAAGAGGAGTCTACAGTAAACAACGTAGTACTGTTAAAGAAGAGAGGAGTCTATAGTAAACAGCATAGTACCGTTAAAAAAGAGGAGTCTACAGTAAACAACGTAGTACCGTTAAAGAAGAGGAGTTTACAGTAAACAATGTAGTACCGTTAAAGAAGAGAGGAGTCTACAGTAAACAAAGTAGTACCGTTAAAGAAGAGAGGAGTTTACAGTAAACAACGCAGTACCGTTAAAGAAGAGAGGAGTCTATTGTAAACAACGTAGTACCGTTATAGAAGAGAGGAGTTTACAGTAAAAAACGTATTACCGTTAATGAAGAGAGGAGTTTAAAGTAAACAACGTAGTACCGTTAAAGAAGAGAGGAGTCTATAGTAAACAACGTAGTACCGTTAAAGAAGAGAGGAGTCTACAGTAAACAAAGTAGTACCGTTATAGAAGAGAGGAGTTTACAGTAAAAAACGTATTACCGTTAATGAAGAGAGGAGTTTAAAGTAAACAACGTAGTACCGTTAAAGAAGAGAGGAGTCTATAGTAAACAACGTAGTACCGTTAAAGAAGAGAGGAGTCTACAGTAAACAAAGTAGTACCGTTAAAGAAGAGAGGAGTTTACAGTAAACAACGCAGTACCGTTAAAGAAGAGAGGAGTCTATTGTAAACAACGTAGTACCGTTAAAGAAGAGAGGAGTCTACAGTAAACAAAGTAGTACCGTTAAAGAAGAGAGGAGTTTAAAGTAAACAACGTAGTACCGTTAAAGAAGAGAGGAGTCTACAGTAAACAACGTAGTACCGTTAAAGAAGAGAGGAGTCTACAGTAAACAACGTAGTACCGTTAAAGAAGAGAGGAGTCTACAGTAAACAACGTAGTACCGTTAAAGAAGAGAGGAGTCTACAGTAAACAACGTAGTACCGTTAAAGAAGAGAGGAGTCTACAGTAAACAACGTAGTACCATTAAAGAAGAAAGGAGTCTACAGTAAACAACGTAGTACTGTTAAAGAAGAGATCAGTCTACAGGAAGCAGCATACAGTTTAGTTTATAGCCTAGGTTTAGCCCGTCACTGCTTTTAACAACATATCATAGACGGTACTGAACATTGTATTAGCCTAATGCTATGTAAAATATCATAGACTGTACAAAAACAGTGTATTAGCCTAATGCTATCTACAATATCATAGACTGTACTGAACATTGTATTAGCCTAATGCTATCTAAAATATCATAGACTGTACTGAACATTACATTAGCCTAATGTTATCTTACACATGTAACATGACGGTCTTCTAGTCCAGGGGTTCCCAACTTTTTGAGTTGTGACCACCATAATCCCTCGACCCATCTGGGCCCCAGCCCGACCCACAGTTTGGGAACCACTGTTCTAGTCTATGTGGCTCTTATCCACAGTTAGACCTAGGGTGAACTGTCGCATTTGTGCTTTGCAGAACTTGCAATTACCATGCAAAATTCTATTAGCTCCGATGCCAGATGTCTTTTTGACTGATTTGAATTTGATAGGATTTTCTCTCAGTCTTTGCAGGGCATGGTGACCCAACCGGTTGGTTGTTGTGGTGGAGTGTGGTCATAGGAAGGGATAATGGTTCCTAACCACAGCACTAGAAATAGGAAACCCCTAAGGGTTGCTGCTACTGTGTCTATGGGGGACAGACACGTGGTAAACCGACATTCAGTTCAAAACAAATACGCATACATACCGTCTGCACTATAGGCTAGCATAGCAATAAAATGGCTATCAAATATCCTTATCATCACATCCCAAGCAGAGATAAACCCCCCAGTGGGACTGGCAGGATTGAGCTCACCGTGTAACACAAGTCCACCAGACTTACTGTTAATTTTAAATCCGCTTTTCTACATACACAGCATAGTCAGTGTGCTTTACTGCTATTTACTTGCTACGAGAGCAGAGAACCTGAGCTGAGCTACGCTATCAATGAACCTGAGCTGGGCTGGGCTAGCAGAGAACCTGAGATGGGCTGGGCTAGCAGAGAACCTGGGCAGGGTTATCAGAGAACCTAGGCTGGGCTAGCAGAGAATCTAAGCTGGGCTATGCTAGCAGAGAACCTGTGCTGGGCTAGCAGATAATCTAACCTGCGCTTGTCTAGCAGAGAACCTGACCTGGGCTTGTCTAGCAGAGAACCTGGGCTGGGCTAGCAGAGAACCTGAGCTGGGCTGTGCTATCATAGAACCTGGGCTGAGCTGGACAAGGCTATCAAAGAACTAGGGCTGGTCTGGCCTGGGCTACTCTATCAGAGAATCTGGGCTGAGCTGGGTTACTCTGTCAGAGGTTCTCTGCTTGGTTGGCAGAGAACCTGGGCTGGGCTATAAGAGAACCTGGGCTGGGCTATCAGAGAACCTGGGCTGAGCTGAGCTGGGCAAGCAGAGAACCTGGGCTGGGCTGGACTATCAGAGAGCCTGGGCTTGACTGGGCTATCAGAGAACCTGGGCTGGAATGGGCTGGGCTATCAGAGAACTAGGGCTGGGCTACTCTATCAGAGAACCTGGGCTGACACAGTACAGGATCATTCATTGCCGTAACTAACAGCTCATTCTACAGTAACAAACAGCTCGTTTTACAGTAACAAATAGCTTGTTCTACAGTACAACCAGCTCATTATACACTAACGAACAGATCATTCTACCGTAAATCAGCCTGTTCTACAGTAACAAACAGCTCGTTATACCGTAACAAACAGCTCGTTATACAGTAACAAGTTCTCACAATAACAAACAGCTCATTCTACAGTAACAACTACCGTAATAAACAGCTCGTTCTACAGTAACAAACAGCTTGTTCTACAGTAACAAACAGCTCGTTCTACAATAACAAACAGCTCGTTCTACAGTAACAACTACCGTAACAAACAGCTCGTTCTACAGTAAAAAGTTCTACAATAACAAACAGCTCATTCTACAGTAACAACTACCGTAACAAACAGCTCATTCTACAATAACAAACAACTTGTTCTACAATAACAAACAGCTCGTTCTACAGTAACAAACAGCTCGTTCTACAGTAACAAACAGCTCGTTCTACAGTAACAAACAGCTCGTTCTACAGTAACAAACAGCTCGTTCTACAGTAACAAACAGCTCGTTCTACAGTAACAAACAGCTCGTTCTACAATAACAAACAGCTCGTTCTACAATAACAAACAGCTCGTTCTACAGTAACAAACAGCTCGTTCTACAATAACAAACAGCTCGTTCTGCAATAACAAACAGCTCGTTCTACAATAACAAACAGCTCGTTCTGCAATAACAAACAGCTCGCTCTACAATAACAAACAGCTCGCTCTAAAATAACAAACAGCTGCTCTACAGTAACAAACAGCTCGTTCTGCAATAACAAACAGCTCGTTCTACAGTAACAAACAGCTCGCTCTGCAATAACAAACAGCTCGCTCTGCAATAACAAACAGCTCGTTCTACAATAACAAACAGCTCGCTCTACAGTAACAAACAGCTCGTTCTACAGTAACAAACAGCTTGTTCTACAATAACAAACAGCTCGTTCTACAATAACAAACAGCTCGCTCTACAATAACAAACAGCTCGCTCTACAGTAACAAACAGCTCGTTCTACAGTAACAAACAGCTCGTTCTACAGTAACAAACAGCTCGCTCTACAGTAACAAACAGCTCGTTCTACAATAACAAACAGCTCTGTTCTACAGTAACAAACAGCTCGTTCTACAGTAACAAACAGCTCGTTCTACAATAACAAACAGCTCGTTCTACAATAACAAACAGCTCGTTCTACAGTAACAAACAGCCTGCGTTCTACAATAACAAACAGCCTCGTTCTACAGTAACAAACAGCTCATTCTACAATAACAAACAGCCTCGTTCTACAGTAACAAACAGCTTGCTCTACAGTAACAAACAGCTCGCTTCTACAGTAACAAACAGCTCGCTTCTACAGTAACAAACAGCCTCGCTCTGCAATAACAAACAGCTCGTTCTACAATAACAAACAGCTCGTTCTACAGTAACAAACAGCTCGTTCTACAATAACAAACAGCTCGCTCTACAGTAACAAACAGCTCGTTCTACAATAACAAACAGCTCGTTCTACAGTAACAA